>NC_139643.1:16871714-17026714 GCF_964638095.1 Poromitra crassiceps
GCTGGAGGACAGTTCACATACGTGACACTCTGTAAAAAATAATATCAAGTTCAGCAAGGTGACAAGGCAGGACAGCAAACACATCAGCGGTAGCCATGGAAACAGTCCTCCATCTTGCATGTATCCTACATCTATCCTGCATTAATACTACACACTACAACACTGTTATCTATTAATTATAATCATTATACAATTTACAGTTGTTCCATTTCAATCTGTCAACTTACATAAACAGATGATTGAGAATGAATCTATATAGGTCCCTATCGTTGCATCGGCGCTGTTTCTAGGCCGAACGCCTGGCGCAGCTCAAATCAGTGGGCGTGGACCAGCGCAATTGATATCGTCGTGCTGGCGCTACACGCAGCCTAAAGCATTACAACCACGCCTTTTAAGCGTAAAATTATGCACCGTCATGCTCATTGGATAACTGCAATAAACGAATCGCACGCTTGCCTTTTTAGCTCCAATTCCAGTGATCCCGCAAAACCAGACGAAAGCCAAACGCTCTGCCCCCCCCCCCCCCCCTCCCTTCATCCAGTCTGTATGTCTGCATTATAGGCTATTATTCCATATTATTATGCTTCTAAAACCAATCTAACTGCAGTTTCAATACTGCAAGCATGTAAATACGCTACACTATAGCAAGATCAAAGTGAAAATAATGTTCTAAACGCATCAGCTAGAAAAATATAGCCTATTAGATTGGTGAAAGTTTGTCCAGAAAGATATCATTTTATCTCGCCTGCTGCAGGAAGGATGATGCACATAAATATAGACATCACAGTATAGCAGATGACAGTAGAAGCTTCCGAAGCGCGTTCCGCTGTCACTTATCTAAATCACGTTAAATCCACACAGGGTATATATAGGCTCAAGAGGACATATATGTTTCACATAGGGTGGTGTTTCATTTCGATGTTTTATTTGGTCCAATATTGAAATCTTCTACAATTGCAGGTTGTCTTACCATTACACATTATTTTAGATCTACCTTTTATATCTATTTCGGCTCATTTGGTTGCTATTTAGTAGCGAAATGGAGGACCCAATTGCATGCTGGGACAGGGACATTCACAGGCAGTAAACTTACAACTGCTATTTCCTATGGGAAGCTGGGTGCTGCTATGTGTTGTGTCTGTCTGAGCGAGGAAGTCAGAGAGAGAGAGAGAAGGGTGACAGAGAAGCGGCAGAAGAGCACTGGCGCACTGAATAGGCCTGGTTTCAGAGAGAGACAGAGAAGGGTGACAGGGGAGAGGCAGCAGAAGAGCACTGGCGCACTGAATAGGCCTGGTTTTCAAAGGCGCAAAGCGCTAAATTTAGGGGGGGTGCGAAGATAGCAGTACGCCGAGATTTAAGGCCGACACGCCCACTTTGGCCCATTCTGGGACTGCGCCACGCCCATTCGGCCTAAAGCGCATTTGGCAGCGTAAAGCCATATTGATATCGTCCCAAAACAGGCGCAAGGCACGTTTTTTTGCGTTTAAGGCCCGTTTTAGCGCCGAAGGCCTGTGGGAGAATAGGGCCCATAGAGTTTAGTATGTCGTCTAGGCTCTGATCCTGTCACTCCCTGCAGGATACACCTAGCTTGGGCCAGATCTACTAAACTAAAGGTTTGTACCATGCAGTGCAAATCACATTGCAGGGGCTAAAACTGCACTGATTCAAATTCCTCATTTGTAATATGATTACTCACTATTAAAATGAATTTAAATTAATCTTGAGATTTTGAATCTTAAAGCCTAAGACGGCACACAGAGCATTTGCGCCTGAAATCATGGGTCAGCTTCCATGCGTGATGACTTAGTGCTGCCTATATGTGTAGAAGCTATGGTGGAAACCATTGACTGTATAATATATGGACAACACGTCTCCACTTCCTACCACTTAAAATGAAGCCAAAATATCTTGTTTCAGCGAGCTGCCATCTTGCTTGTTTGGCTGCATTTATTGTATCTGGAGTTTCTGCAGTAAAGTCGGGCAGAGCCACCGTCTGACGGTTTGAGAGTGGCTGTGTCACAGCTGTCAATCAGCCCTTTTTATATCACCAATTAACAAATTAAAAACAAACGTATTAGAAGAACGAGGACTTGAACATACATCAACGTGATAAGAACTAGGGATGTTCGATATTGGCTTTTTTACCGATATCCGATATCCGATAATGTCCAACTCTTAATTTCCGATACCGATATCAACCGATATCAACCGATACCGATATAAGCGGGCTTTTTTTCCACCAAAATTTCACGTAACAAGTTACATAATGTAGCTTAATGTAGCTGAAGAGTTTAATATATAATATGCATGTTGTGTTAAAGTTGTAAGTGTTAGAGAAGCGAGCTTGTGACCAGAAGGTTGTCGGTTCAATCCCCGGGACCGGCAGGATAAATCTGGGTGGGGAAAGTGAAAAGGCAGCGCTTGCCCCTCCCTCATTACCACCACTGAAGTGCCCTTGAGCAAGGCCCTTAACCCCAACCGTACCAGTGGAGCTGCTCAGTGGCCAACAGATCAGACTGTGGTTGTACTGGTCAGCTTCCAGGTATGAATGTGTGTGTGAATGTGAACAGGGCACTCCTGAAAAAGAGAGCATTGCTCTCAGTGAGACTCCCCCTGTATTTAAAAAAAAAAAAAAAAAAAAATATATATATATATATATATATATATATATATATATATATATATATATATATATATATATCGGCATGAAAACCGATACAGATATTTTCCGATATCGATTTTTTATGCTAATATCGGCCGATAATATCGGTATGCCGATAATATCGGACATCCCTAATAAGAACGACCTAAGATGACAGAAACCATGTTAGCTGAAAATATATTTGACGTGTCCCTCACTCATAAATAACATACCTTATGGACAGTTCCAAAGGTTACGGAGAATATGTAACAGTGAATCTGATTTTAAAGTAAAAAGTGGGGAAATGTACAATCGATTTAAAGAACGGGGCTATTCTCACTCACAGCATTTTAGAACCGGCACTATCGAAAGACAAGGACTTGAATCGGGACTCCCTTCTGAAGAAAAAAACCCCGAAAGCTAAAACCGATAGGGTTTATTTCTCCACTCAGTACAGCACCTTAAGGCTCGGGCAGTCAGCAACATCATTAAGAGGAACTGGAACATTATACAATGTGATGAGACACTCAGTAAAGTCTTCCCAGAGCCCCCTGTGTTTTCTTTTAGAAGGGCGCCCGCCCTTGGTGATAGACTTGTGCGCAGCCATCTACCTGTAGAACGAGCTACATGGCTACCCAAGGCACCAGCTGGTACTTTCGCATGCGGACATTGTAAACAATGTGATGTAGTGGTCAAATCAAAGGGCTTTACACACCCGACCACAAAAATTACTTACAAAATGAATCATTTCATTAACTGTAAGACTACACACGTGGTTTATATTTTGTCATGCTCTAAATGCAATGCGTTCTACGTAGGGCGCACAAAACGTAGACTGCAGGACAGATTATATGAGCATAAGCATGCAGTTCAGATAGGAAACATTGAATATGCCATGACAAAGCATCTTAAAGATGTTCATCAATGTTCTTCCAATTCCTTCACAGCCATTGGTATGGATTGTGTGCCCCAGACCATCCGACGAGGAGATAGACAGAAAGCCTTGAACCAAAAAGAAAGCCGGTGGATTCACAAATGACAGGCTACTGTCCCCCCGGGTCTTAATGATTCTATTGATATGTTGTCCTGTTTATGAATGCCTCATTTATGATGCCTTTAATAAGTTATGGGTTTGATGCAATGGCCAGTGATTATTCTATACTCTACTGTGTAAGTAGTCATATTGGTCTTTTATTATATTGTAGCGAATCAGTGTTACACATACAGTGGTGAGCAATGGTAGTGTCTCGACTACAGATAGGAACTGATGTGTGGGAGTGTTATTGGGGAACACTATGCTGTTGGGGATACTTCCGGGGGGAGACTGAGCATGCGCGGTCAGTCTCCAGACACTGCCTAGAGGGAATGCTGCTAGCTATGAGCGTGACAACCGCTGAGAGTTGTAATATAACTAACTGATAATAAAGAACCCTGTACCAGCAAGAAGCCTCTGCCTCATGAGTTACCAGGAACGTTACACTGGCGTCAGACGTTTAAACGGTGAATATTGCCTCCAGAATCGGCGAGATGGTTAACAAGTTCCTGAAGAAAGAGCGGAAAAGACTCAAATGAGAGGCGGGAAAAGCAAGAGCCGGGGCAGACTACCAGGCATCCGAAGAGGAGGATGTCTGGGTAGACGCGGCCGCTACCACAGAGATCCAAGCGGGGAAAGCAGCAGAAAGCCTGGGGTTGGTGAGGATAAAATCCGAGCTAGACGGCGCTATCACCGTAGCCACGGAAGCTATCCCGCGGCTCAAGGGAGCTAGCAGGCAAGCTAGCGAGGCGGGAGAAGGAGCGGAAAAACCGGGGCCGGTGAGAGTGAAGACCGAGCGGGTTGACATTGCCGCTGTAGCCATGGAGGCTGTGCCACAGCCCAGCGGAGCTAGCCTGCGAGCCGAGGACAAAGACGGGACACGGGTCGAGGCGACAAAGGACAGCGGGCGGCGAGGAAGAAAGGAAATCACCCCGCCAAAATTCAACGGTAAAGGCGAGTGGGAGCCATATTGCACAATGTTTAACGTAGCAGCGGACATGAATGGCTGGTCGAGGGAAGAGAGAGCCAGTCACCTGGTGATGTCACTCGAGGGCGAAGCTATAACATGTGTGGCGGAAATGGCAGATACAAAAGACTTAGACGTTGTGATGGCGGCCCTGAGGAGGCGTTTTGGACAGTGCAAAGAAGAAGGCATCATGGTCGCGGAACTGTGTAACAGGCGTAGACGACCAGGGGAGTCGCTGCGGGCGCTGGCTACAGACATTGAGATCCTCAGCCGGCGCGTATACAGCCGGTTGCCGCCAGAAGCACTAGACGAGCTAGCCCGAAATTACTTCATCCAGGCTATCGCGCCGCGAGGACTAAGAGAGCAAGTAATGCTGCAACGGCCAAAGACACTAGAAGTAGCGCTGGAGCTGGCGTTTGAAAGAGAGACAGTAGAGGGCTGGGCCATGAACAGCGAAGAGGGGAGAGCTGTCCCCGTGGCGAGAATGGCAGCAGGAAGCCCGATACAAGAAGAGCCAGCGTGGAAGACGGCGTTGACAGAGCAAGGCAACATGGTGAAAGAACTGTCCGAGTCAGTACAACAGCTAAAAGAACAACTGCTCCGCAGAGCGACCCTGCAGTCCAACCCCGCTCGGCAGCCCACCCAGCGGAACAACAGCTGGGCCAGAGGGATCTGCTGGGGATGTGGACGCCCCGGGCATCGGGAAGCAGACTGCCGCCGGGGAGCGTGGAACCAGGGAAACGGCACAGGGCCCGTCCAGATGGGGCGAGACGGGTCTACGATGTCACAGTCCCCGTAGCCACGTCGTCGCAGGAAGGAGCCCACCGACAGCAACGGGGAGGTGGGGCTCCGCCGTGCCCCGAAGTAGACGACATCGCCGGAGCTGTCAACATGCAGAGCGGGCCGCGCGCGATGAACGGCTGCCATGTTCCAGTCTACCTACAGGGGAGATACTGCGCCGCCCTGGTGGACACGGGGTGTACGGCAACGCTGGTGAACGTCAACATGATGCCCGAGGGGACGCGCCTGGAGCAGCCAGCAGCACAGCTGCTAAGAACAGTATCCGGTGAGTTGATGCCAATGAGGGGGAGGGGACACGTAATGATAACAGTGGGGGGACAGACAGTGGACTTTCCGGTGTGGGTGGTAGAAATGGCGGGGCCCTGCATCCTGGGGGAAGACTACTTAACGCTGAACAAATGCACAGTAGACCTAGGAAAAAGCACATTGACATTTGCAGGGGGGCCAGTAGTCCAGATGGGCCACCCTCCCACCGTTCCAGGGGAGCGGCCTAACGTTAACAACATCACCGTGTACCGCGTCACCGTAGAGCATGAGCCCCACCCAGCAGACCAAGCCCCTCCACAAAGCCACGCCCCAAGCCCACCTCCAAACACTTGCCCTCAGCCAGCGCAACAGGCAGAGGGGGAGAGAGAGAGGTTAGAGATGCTCAGGAGATTACACCAACGCCAGAGCGAAGGGTTAGAACCCCAGCAGAGCGATGAACTGTGGAGGGTACTAGAGGAATATAAAGACATTTTCGCGATGTCGGACGATGAGCTAGGCTGTACCCACCTGGTAGAACACCAAATAGACACTGAAGGGGCGCGGCCCATCAGGTCGTATCCCTGTCGAGTCCCAGCAGCAAGAAGAGATATAGCGAACGAAGCTGTAGAGAACATGCTGAGGGCGGGGATCATCGAGCCGTCAGAGAGCCCATGGGCGTCGGGGGTAGTGTTGGTGAAGAAGAAAAATAGCGCGAAGATGCGATTCTGCGTAGACTATAGAGGGCTGAACAAGGTGACAAAAAAAGACGCGTACCCGCTGCCCGTCATCGAGGAGCTGTTAGACATAGTGGGGGAGTCATCCTGGTTCTCATCCCTAGACCTCCGCAGTGGGTACTGGCAGGTGCCCCTCTGCGACGATGCCAAACCAAAGACCGCCTTCCGCACCGAGAGAGGACTGTGGCAGTTTCGAGTACTCAGTTTCGGACTGTGCAACGCACCCGCAACGTTCGAGAGGTTCATGGAGAAACTGCTCGGGGACATTCCCCAAACCGAATGCGTCGTATACTTAGATGACATATTGACACACGGGGGCTCGTTTCAGGCAGCGGTGGGGGCGTTACGAAAGGTCCTACAGAAGATAGCAGAGGCAGGTCTAAAGCTACACCCAGATAAGTGCCACTTCCTGAAGAGGAGGGTGGAGTTCTTGGGACATGGCATCGGTGCGGGGGGCATTCGCACTCTGGAGGAAAAAACACGGGCACTCGTAGAGTGGCCCACCCCCAGAGACAAAAGAGAACTCGAGAGCTTCGTAGGGTTAGCATCCTACTACAGGAAATTTGTAAAAGGATTTTCTGACATCGCAGAGCCACTGTTCCGGCTTAAAGAAAAGAACGCAGACTTCAACTGGACAGCAGAATGCCACCTAGCGTTCGAGGCCCTCAAGAAAGCGCTGACCGAGTCCCCAGTGCTTAGAGCACCAGACCCCGCACTGCCGTTCCTATTAGACACTGATGCCAGCAATGGGGGTATGGGGGCCGTGCTGTCCCAGGCAGGGCCTGAAGGGGAGCGGGTGGTGGCGTACTTTAGCAAGACGTTTGATAAGACAGAAAGAAACTACTGCGTCACACGCCGGGAGCTCCTAGCCGTCGTAGAAGCACTAAGACACTTTAGATACTACCTCCTGGGACAGCCTCAGTTCACCATACGGACCGATCACTCAGCACTGCAGTGGTTATGGTCCTTCCGGGAGCCGGAGGGACAGGTGTGCCGCTGGTTAGAGAGAATGGCGGACTACAACTTCACCATAGAGCACAGAGCAGGGACACACCACGTCAATGCAGACGCCCTGTCACGACGACCCTGCGCAGAAAGGGGGTGTGTGTACTGCGAGAAGAGAGAGGGGAGAGAGAGAGAGCTCCAAGAGGAAGCTAGAATATGCCCTAACCACACGGGGGATGGACCGGTGTGCAAGACGCTGCGGATGGCAGAGGCAGCAGATTGGAGGGGCCACCAAGAAAACGACAGGGAGCTGTCGCCAGTACTGCAATGGGTAGAAGAGGGCCAGAAGCCGCCCTGGGAGGAGGTGGCAGGGGCCACCGACACAACCAAAGGGCTGTGGGCAGGGTTCGACACCCTGAGATTGAGCAGCGGAGTGCTGATGAAGTCCTGGAAGGAGCCAGCAACAGGAGAAAATAAGTGGCGGAAAGTAGTGCCGACGACGCTGAGGGAAGAGGTGTGCAGGAGTTGCCATGGAACTGTAGGGGCTGGGCACTTTGGGGTAAGCAAAACCCTCCGTCGCATCAGACAAGGCTTTTATTGGGGGAGGATGAGGAGAGACGTACAGGACTTCTGTCAACGCTGCGACCTCTGCGCAGCGTACAAAGGTCCGTTAGACCAGTCTCGCGCCCCGCTCCAACAGCTAGCAGCAGGAGCCCCCATGGAGAGGGTAGCAGTAGACGTGATGGGACCTTTCCCACGCTCAGACAGTGGAAATCGATACGTCCTGGCCGCCATGGACTATTTCACAAAATGGCCAGAGGCATACGCACTGCCCGACCAGGAGGCGGGGACGGTGGTCGACGCACTAGTAACAGGCATGTTCAGTAGGTTCGGAGCACCAGAGACCCTACACAGTGACCAAGGAAGAAACTTTGAGTCACGAGTGTTCGCCACCATGTGCGAGAAACTGAACATTAAAAAGACACGGACCACAGCATTGCACCCCCAGAGCGATGGCCTACTAGAAAGATTCAATCAGACGCTGAAAAAGCAGTTGGCCATCCTCACTGAGGAGCACCAGAAAGACTGGGACACGCACCTGCCTCTCATCCTCACGGCCTACAGATCTGCCACACAAGAGTCCACCTCCTGCACACCCGCTCTGCTCATGTTGGGCCGAGAACTGCGGACACCAGCAGAAATGGCGTTCGGCAAACCACCAGATGCACTGGACACGCCCCCGGGGCGAGAGTATGCCAGGAGGCTACAAGATCGATTAGAGTCCGCTCACAACTTCGCTCGGGACCAGCTGGAGAAAGCGGGCATGAAACATAAAAGGAACTATGACGTGAGGGCAAAGGGAAACCATTTCCAGGGGGGGGAGTTGGTCTGGGTGTACACACCCCGGAGAAAAAAAGGGCGTAGCCCTAAACTGGACTGTCACTGGACAGGCCCATGCAGGGTCATGGAGAGAATGGGGGAGGTGGTGTACCGAGTGCAGATGCCACTTGGTGGCAAGAAGGTACTCCACCGAGACAGGTTGGCCCCATACCGGGGGGGGTTGCACCCTTCCCCCAGATCTCGGCCGCCCAGCGGTTTCACCTAGACATGCTGAAAGAAGGAATCTGTTTCCACAGAGAGGGGCGTCCGGCCATGACCGGGCGGCCACCACTCAGGGACTTGAAGCCCCAGAGACACTGCAGGTGGGATCAGCCCCACAGGCAGATTCACAGAGACTAACACGGCCACGGAGAGAGCCAAGGTCTCCAGGACACTTCGAGGACTTTGAGTTATATTAAAAAAAAAAAAAAAAAGGAGGAGATGGTGGTTGGAAATGTTGTAACAAAAAAAGTAAATGATGTGCATGGCATGAGATATTGTGGGGGAGGAAAGATGGGGGAGAAGGCTGAGATTGAGACATAAAATGTGGTGACATAAAATGTGGTTAAAAAACAAAGAAGCTGCTAAAAAGCAAAGAAAAGATGTTGGGTGTGTTTTGGTACAGGGGGATGTGTGATGTGGTATCAACGTGGGCGTTGACCTTATTGTTGGGCGGGGAGTATGTAGCGAATCAGTGTTACACATACAGTGGTGAGCAATGGTAGTGTCTCGACTACAGATAGGAACTGATGTGTGGGAGTGTTATTGGGGAACACTATGCTGTTGGGGATACTTCCGGGGGGAGACTGAGCATGCGCGGTCAGTCTCCAGACACTGCCTAGAGGGCTAGCTATGAGCGTGACAACCGCTGAGAGTTGTAATATAACTAACTGATAATAAAGAACCCTGTACCAGCAAGAAGCCTCTGCCTCATGAGTTACCAGGAACGTTACAATATTGTCCTGTGATGTTTCATGGATTTTTTATGTTTTTTGTGAATCTGTATTCTAAGTATCTGGTGTTTGCTGACCCCTACAGGCTTTACAGATTTGACTGTTGTGATTTACTATGACATGATTAGGCACAAGCTGTTGGTCATTGGTAATCAAGACCTTGTCTTCAGTCAGCACTGGGGTTCAGCTCATTCAGATTGTCCCTGATGAAGGCTTAGGCCGAAACATGTTGGAGTGTTTGAACTAGCCAAGATAGAATAAAGGCTTTTTATTCATAAGAAGAGTTGCCTTGGACTTTTTTCAACTTTTATATTTGACGTGTACTTTGATTGTTTACTTTTGATTTGGCTCAGGTCCCGTCCCGGGATTTATGACCCATACCAGCCACCAGAGGGCAATGGAGATCTTTTGTCTTACTTGACAAGGTGTCTGGGTGTCATGTCTAGGTGACATGATGTCCATTATACCGTCAAGGGTAGAAACTATGAGAATAAACAGAGATACAAAGAGTTAAAGTAACTCACCTGCAGGTTTATGGAGCCTGAGTTTCCCCTGGTGTTTGAACCTGTGGAAGAGACAGTACAAAGCTTTTTATATGTGTGTGTGTGTGTGTGTGTGTGTGTGTGTGTGTGTGTGTGTGTGTGGGGGGGGGGTGGGGGGGGGGGGGTTGTCTATTTAAATTGTACTAGTGTTGAAGTTGCTACTGAAGAATGATGGAGATTGAGAACTCACCATCACTTTCCCTCTTTCTCTTCCATCTGTAGAGCAGCAGCAGACTGTCAGTCAGCAGCACCAAAACAACCACAACAACAACAGTCACAAACACAGCCACGACCAGGAAGTCTCCTGGGCGAGAGAGATAGAGGGAGAGTGGGGAAGAGGGGAGAGAGAGGGAGGGAGGGAGAAAGAGAGAGAGAGAGAGAGAGAGAGAGAGAGAGAGAGAGAAGTAGGGGGTACAGGATCAAAAAGATAACATTAATATTATAAATGAGAGGATCATGCTAGACGTGTGGTGTGTGTGTGTGTGTGTGTGTGTGTGTGTGTGTGTGTGTGTATTTCAGCAGCAGTGTGGCCGTCGTGGAAGATAATAGTGCTTGACCTTGGCTGTGTCAAGACCAGGGTCTGAGCTGGTCTTGACACATTGTTTCCAGTCCACCATAACATGGCACAATGCCAGAATGTTCACTGGCCACACCTCCTTTTCAGACCGGCACACCCACAGGTGCAGGTGAGGACTCAAACCTGGTTCCTATCTAGGCTATCTTGCATGAGCGCACAACCTCAAATTAGCAGGTGCACCGTGCACGGGTTGGAAGATAGCAATGACAGCCAGGGCTAACGCTAACGCAAGTTGCCCCGCCTTTGTGCAGGTGAGAGATAGGACCCTCTAAACATATGACTCTAAACATTATGACAATTTAGTTTAATTCATGTATAAAACATTTTACATTGTGAAAAATATCACAACATTTTTACAGCATGTGTGGAATTGTCTTACTTGTCTCATTTGGAGAGGAGGATTCAGCTCTGGCTGTTGTAGCTGGTGGTGGTGTTGGTGGTGATGGTGTTGTTGTGGTTGGTGTTGTTGTTGTTGGTGGTGGTGGTGTTGGTGGTGGTGTTGTTGTAGTTGGTGGTGTTGTTGTGGTTGGTGATGGTGTTGTTGTTGTAGTTGGTGGTGGTGTAGTTGTAGTTGGTGGTGTTGTTGTTGTGGTTGGTGATGGTGTTGTTGTTGTAGTTGGTGGTGGTGTTGTTGTAGTTGGTGGTGTTGTTGTTGTGGTTGGTGATGGTGTTGTTGTAGTTGGTGGTGGTGGTGTTGTTGTAGCTGGTGTTGTTGGTGGTGTTGTTGTAGTTGGTGGTGGTGGAGGTGTTGGTGGTGATGGTGTTGCTGCAGGCAGTTCAGGTGAAGGAAGAGGAACTGGTTAAAGGTGGGGAAAAACATTATGTTATATAATTGATTAAAAACTAGAACGACCGCAACGCGGACTTATGCCTCCGCCATTAGTTAATTCTTGAGTCCAAATCGCCATTTGAGGCAAATTGGAAGAAATTCCGTGAAGGCGCTCCTGTGATGTTGTGTTACAGAGCTTGGAAATTGGGTGTGTGAGAGCTCACCTTGACCTTTGACCTTTGACCACCAAAATGTAATCAGATCATCCTTGAGTCTAAGGCGATGTTTGAGGCAAATTTGATGAAATTCCGTCAAGGCATTTGTGAGATATCGCGTTAACAAGCTGGAAAATGGCGTTTGAGAGGTCACAGTGACCTTGACCTTTGACCTTTGACCACCAAAATGTAATCAGTTCATCCTTGAGTCCAAGTCAATGTTTGAGACAAGTTTGATAAAATTGCGTAAAGGCATTCCTGAGATATCGCGTTAACAAGCTTGAAAATGGCGTTTGAGAGGTCACAGTGACCTTGACCTTTGACCTTGGACCACCAAAATCTAATCAGATCATCCTTGGGCCTAAGTGAATGTTTAAGGCGAATCTGATGAAATTTGGTCAAGTTGTCCCTCAGATATCGCGTTAACAAGCTTGAAAATGGCGTTTGAGAGGTCACAGTGACCTTGACCTTTGACCTTGGACCACCAAAATGTAATCAGATCATCCTTGGGCCTAAGTGAATGTTTAAGGCGAATCTGATGAAATGTGGTCAAGTTGTTCCTCAGATATCGCGTTAACAAGCTTGAAAATGGCGTTCGAGAGGTCACAGTGACCTTGACCTTTGACCTTGGACCACCAAAATGTAATCAGATCATCCTTGGGCCTAAGTGAATGTTTAAGGCGAATCTGATGAAATTTCGTCAAGTTGTTCCTCAGATATCGCGTTAACAAGCTTGAAAATGGCGTTCGAGAGGTCACAGTGACCTTGACCTTTGACCTTGGACCACCAAAATCTAATCAGATCATCCTTGAGCCTAAGTGAATGTTTAAGGCGAATCTGATGAAATTCCGTCAAGGCGTTCCTCAGATATGGCGTTAACAAACATCCGTACGGACGGACGGACATCCGTACGTACGTACGGACGGACAACCCGGATCCATAATGCCTTCGGCCTGGCCTGGCTATCGCCGGCGGAGGCATAAAAATCTAATTCTACCTTCTAACGCTTAGATCCAGTTAGCATATTCACCATAATAATAATAAATAATAAATAATAATAATAATAATAATAATAATAATAATAATAATAATAATAATAATAATAATAAATGTAGCTGCAAGTTGGCATCTGAGGGGTCCAAGCACAATTTGAAAAGACAAACAGATTGACCAAACATTCCAGAAATAGAAGCTGACATTTTTTCCGGGATTCCGGTAGGATTTTTATTTTTATTGTCATTTTATTGTTCATCACGGGATGGGAAAAAAAGTCAACGGGAATGGGCGGGAGCGGGAATCATGAAAACAAGACCAGCTTTTATTGCTATATGTTTTTGTTTTTTTTACAGTTTGAATGAAACCTGCAGTAGAACACAAAGTAAAGTAAAAAGAGGAGAGGGAGAACATCAAATCCAAATCATTGCATTGCCTAAAGACTAACGCCACCGCGGGTGGGGGGGCGTGGGGGGAGAAGCCTGATGGGACGGGAGTCATTCTAAAATAAAGCGGGATGGGAATATTTCTGTGAGTGGGACGTGACGGGAGTGTGTCACCATCCAGAAGACACAAAGACAGACACAAACTGACATGTTGTCAAGTTCAGACATGCAGTCTTATAGGTTTAGTGTCGGCACGTGACTTCTGTCAAGTTCATCTTTTCATTATAATCACATTGATGGAGTTGTTCACAACTGACAAACGTCTTAATGACTAATGAGTTTAGAAAGGACAAGTCTGGATTAGATCTCACAAACTTCCACATGAAAGGTTGAGGCTTTACCTACTGAGCCAAACGCCTGCCTACGTTTAGTGAGGAGAAACTAACTAAATGGAGAAGTCTGATACTGCTACCTATGGCAAGTAGGACTTGTCCACCTGGGGATTCAAACCCTGGACCTTTGTAACTCCAAAGAAGGTGTCTTTACTGCCTGCTCCACTGAAGAGACATTCATGTTTACACACAAAACATTACAGAAGGTAGAACAAGAACAGCGCTCACGTAGCACACAGGGCATCTATATTCTACAAATCTTTAAACGCATCGCAAACAGATATTTGTAATAATCTGAGAATCATCTGGCAGAGGGACTTGGGGTGTGATATCAGTGAGGAAGAATGGTTAAAGATATTAGCGAATAGGGGGAAATATATAAAGGAGGCGAGGGGGAAATTTACTCAATATAAGTTAATACACAGGTTTTATTTTACGCCCTCTAAGCTTCACAGGATGGGTTTGATGGCCAATAATTTATGTTGGAAATGTCAGGCAGAGACGGGAATGTTTTTACATGATGCAATATGGGAGTGATGCAAACTGCTTTACCCGTTTTGGGAAAAAGTAATAGAATACATAGGGAAATGGTTGGGTTCGGAGGTGCCTGTGTCACCAAGGTTATGCCTGTTGGGGGACCAAACAGAAGTGCCAAATATATCGAAGTACGACTTTGCAGTGATAAATGTAGGCGTGGTCATGGCTGCCAGAATGATTCTCAGATTATGGAAAAGTACATCCTCTCCAGATTTAAAAAAAGTGGGTAGAATTCATGTTAGAAATAGTATCATATGAACACATGTTGGCAAGAGTCAATGATAGAAATGAGGATTTCAAAATTGCATGGGACCGCTTCTTTGCTCATAGCACGACTGGGACACTGTGATGTGGCTATATTATAATTATATTGCTTTAATTATTTTATTTTTTGTTGTGAATATATCAAGAAACCAAGTATGTTCATTTATTACAGGCCTGGAAATGTTTGTTTGTGTTTATGTTGTCTGTGTGTGTAAATAAATAAAAACTTTATTTACAAAAAAAAAGAACAGCGCTCACTGCTTGAACTATCTTGATGAACCCTCAGGGAGCACATGGAGAACATGCAAACTCCACACAGAAAGGCCAGAAAGGCCCTTTTGACGAGCCCACCTGGGCGGTAGGCACTGAGGACATGGGGATGGGGACACACCCTCAGCACCCACAGCGTCCCAGGCGGGATTCGAACCGAGAACCTTCTTGCTGTGAGGCGACACGACAGCGCTACCACTGCACCACCGTGCCTCTGACTTTTTCTTTGCAGAGCTGTAACTTGATGAAATTGTCAAGTCTTCCTACAATCCTACAAGTCAGGTGTAAGAAGTAAAAGTGTCTCTCCTCCTCCATCAGCTGTGATCCCAGTCTTACCTGGGTTGTTGGTCTTGATCACTGCTGGGTCCAGTTTGGTGATGATGTCCTCCTTGACACCAGAGAGCTGAAACACACACTCGTACTTCCCCCAGTCTTCAGCTTTGACTGATGAAACGTTCAGCTGAACGCTCGTCTGGAAGGTTCCATCGTGGTTGGGGACGATCTCTCCCTGGTCCATGAGGTCCTGAAGCTTCTCTCCATCTCTCCTCCAGAACAACATGCCTCTGTCAGGGAAGAAGCCTGTAGCGTGGCAGCTGACTGGAGAGGAGGGAGACTTCTGGAGGAGAGACACTGAGGGAAGAACTAGAGAGAGAGAGGGAGAGGGAGAGGGAGGGGGAGAGAGGGAGGAGGTGAGAGAGAGGGAGGTGAGAGAGAGGGAGAGAGAGAGAGGGAGAGATGTGAAGACAGAAACAGGGGGTTAAGGGAGACAAAAAGATCTGTGTAAACAGAGAAAAACATGACAGTTGTATATTGTACAACTGTTTTGTGTGTGTGTGTGTGTGTGTGTGTGTGTGTGTGTGTGTGTGTGTGTGTGTGTGTGTGTGCTGGTTCATATTCACTGTCATGTTTCTGTACATTAGAAACAGAAGAGACAGATGAACATTGTTGTGTTGATGAAACTACATCAGGTCATGTGACTCTACCTGTTCTCTGCAGAGAGCTCTTCCCATAGGACACATACTTCTTCAGCCAATTAATGCAGGTCTGTGAATAATACTTCTTGAACTCTGCTAAATGAGCTGTGTCTTTATTCCAGCTCTCTGTGTCGATGACAGCCTCTGGTTTAGCAGCGATCCATGTCCATGTTGTCATGTTCAACACCAGCCAGTCTTCTCCATCATAGCCATACTGATTAAACCCTTTAACTTCTCCTGTCTCATCATCCCATTCACAGCCATGCATCCTCTGGTAGGTGTGGACACCTGAGAGAGAGAGAGAGAGGGAGAGAGAGAGAGAGAGAGAGAGAGAGACAGAGGGAGGGAGGGAGGGAGAGAGAGAGAGAGAGAGAGAGAGAGACGGACGGAGAGAGAGAGAGAGAGAGACGGAGAGAGAGATACATAAATGTAAATTCTGTTCGTTAATAGGGAGTTAAGCAGTGACGTTTTAAGTATTTTAGTCTCATCTGTGTGTGTGTGTGTGTGTGTGTGTGTGTGTGTGTGTGTGTGTGTGTGTGTGTGTGGACTCAATGCCCACGAGAAGTGGCACCAGCGACAGCGTGGCGCGTGTGTGTGTGTGTGTGTGAGTGAGTGTGTGCGCGGCGTGCGTGCGTGTGTGCGTGCGTGTGTGTGCGTGCGTGTGTGTGTGTGTGTGTGTGTGCGTGTGTCAGTGAAGCTACATCTCTCTGCTACAACAAAGCAGGATGAAAAAACATTTCAGCAGAATAAAGTGAAACATAAACAAACCTCCAGTTTGATTAAAGCGCCGCTTATAGATCTCAATGTTGTCTTTGAAGATCTGCGGTCTCCTCAGACACTTCTCAGTGTTTCTCTTCCAGTACTGTGGATCATCTGCTGTTGCGTTGATCATCCAGTCCTGTTTGGGTTCTGCTCTCATGGTGTTGCTGCAGTGAAACACCTGAACTCCATCAACAAACCCAACCTGCACAAACTCTGGGCTGTTTGTGACTCCAGAGGATCCAGTCTGGAGATACTTCAGAGAGTGAGTCACTGTGGGACAAACAGGGAAGAAACTCAGCTTTTGATTTACATTTTAAATACATTGGTACACTAACAACACAATAAAGAATTTAAATCTCTGTTCAGTGACGATGTCGCCAAATCACTCTTAATTCAATGAATTAATGCACTCTTTCAAACCATTGTATAGATTTAAACTGCTTTACAGTGAGCAGCCTCCAGCAGAGCTGAACTCATTTTGTGAGATTGATAAACTCACCAGTGGAGTAAAAACTCTAACATGCTGCTGGTGAGTGGACATGGACACACATTGTCAGATGAAATAATACTATAATATGAGTGTTGTGAGTCAAGAGTGATCATCTGAAAGCATCAACAGGCTATAGAAAATATATATTCACATCAATTCTCCATTTAACATTTAATACTATAGGAAGGTTCAAATGTATTCACGTTCATAAACTTAAAAGCAGATGTGAATATAATTACATTTCACTGATAACAACGACATGTTTAAAGGAAAGATTTGAAATGTGATCTTACCTGGAGATGCATCGTGAAACAAAAGGAGCAAAAAAAACAACTCCTTCATCTTGTTTTGATAAAGAAGTTGTATTTAACGATAAAGATATGTCAGTGACATTCAGTTAAGTCCTGTTTGTATGTTTTATAGCTTTGTCCTTGATAAGTCCTTATTTTGAAGAGGTTGTAGTTGTTATGTTGTTGTGTCTCTCAGTGACACAGCAGTCGTTGGTCTGCAGAGCTCAGTCACAGTGTTTCTGTCATACAGGCTCACAGCATCAAACCACTCATGCAGAGGAAATGCTGACGAACTTTGTGGTCACAAATAAGGAACTGGTTAACCTGAGCAGGTTGAGCCCCTCCCCCCCCAACATTACTCAAACCCATATAAATTACATCTTCACAATAATCTTCACTTATTATGCATAGGCTATTGCTTAGCCTATAATCTAAAATAA
Source organism: Poromitra crassiceps (assembly GCF_964638095.1). Classification (NCBI taxonomy): domain Eukaryota; kingdom Metazoa; phylum Chordata; class Actinopteri; order Beryciformes; family Melamphaidae; genus Poromitra; species Poromitra crassiceps. The sequence goes on from NC_139643.1 coordinate 16,889,316, forward strand.
TATTAATACAAATAAACTACCAACTTTTGGGGGTTAGAAAACTACACAGCAACAATATTTCATGAAGTGATTAATTTCCAGTCTTCTTTCCCTGCAGTCTAATTTGAGGGCCTAAGATGTTCCTACAGGAGGATGCCTGTGGAGAGAGTGAGGTCAGGAGGAGGAGAGAGGTGAGGACCACTCCTCCATCCCTGTTAACCTCTCTGTGTGTGTGTGTGTGTGTGTGTGTGTGTGTGTGTGTGTGTGTGTGTGTGTGTGTGTGTGTGTGTCTACTCACCAGTTCAACACAGTGTGGTGCCCTGTTAACCTCTCTATGTGTGTGTCTACTCACCAGATCAACAGTGTGGTGTCTGTTAACCTCTCTATGTGTGTGTGTCTACTCACCAGTTCAACACAGTGTGGAGCCCTGTTAACCTCTCTATGTGTGTGTGTGTCTACTCACCAGATTAACACAGTGTGGTGTCTGTTAACCTCTCTATGTGTGTGTGTCTACTCACCAGATTAACACAGTGTGGTGTCTGTTAACCTCTCTATGTGTGTGTGTCTACTCACCAGATTAACACAGTGTGGTGCCTGTTAACCTCTCTATGTGTGTGTGTGTGTCTACTCACCAGATTAACACAGTGTGGTGCCTGTTAACCTCTCTATGTGTGTGTGTGTCTACTCACCAGATTAACACAGTGTGGTGTCTGTTAACCTCTCTATGTGTGTGTGTGTCTACTCACCAGATTAACACAGTGTGGTGCCTGTTAACCTCTCTATGTGTGTGTGTGTCTACTCACCAGATTAACAGTGTCTGTTAACCTCTCTATGTGTGTGTGTCTACTCACCAGATTAACACAGTGTGGTGCCCTGTTAACCTCTCTATGTGTGTGTGTCTCCTCACCAGATTAACACAGTGTGGTGTCTGTTAACCTCTCTATGTGTGTGTCTACTCGCCAGATTAAGACAGTGTGGTGCTCTAGGGCAGCTTCTCAAAGTGGACCTTGAGGGGGTTTCAGGGCAAAAAGGGGGATACTTTATTTTCACTATTCCATCCATAAATGGTAAATGGTAAATAAACTGCATTTATATAGTGCTTTTATCCAAAGTGCTTTACAATGTGCCTACATTCACCCATTCACACACCGAAGGGCGGCAAGCTGCCACACAGGGTGCTGGCACAGCCATCGGGAGCAATTTGGGGTTCAGTGTCTTGCCCAAGGACACTTCGCCATGCAGACTGGAGGATGAGATGATAAGATTAACTTTATTGTCCCCGAGGGGAAATTTGTTTCAGGAGCCGGGGATCGAACCACCAACTTCTGATTAGTGGATGACCCGCTCTACCTCCTGAGCCACCTCCATAAGTCCATCCATAAGTAACACAATGACAGAATGTGTGAGTATTTGGGTCATGAGTTTCATACACTTCCTGTAATAAAACATCTCAAAGCAAGAATCATATTAGATGGGGGACCCTGGGACAATATAGGGTGACGTCACCCTATAGTAGTGATGTCACCCTACAGTGGTGATGTCACTACCGTATGGTGACATCACCCTGCAGTAGTGTCCCAACAATGTCACTACTAACCAACAAAAGAGCATAGATTGTCTATTTCTTTACCTTCATTTATTCAGGGGAGTCTCATTGAGAGCAATAGAACTGCAGGGATGATGTATTTTTGTAGGCTTTATCCAGAAATCGCCGCCATTTGGTTCTTCAGTGGAAAAGTCACATCTATCAGTGGCAGTGTTGGGAGTAACTCATTACAAAAGTAACATAGTACATGTAATATATTACTTTTAGCAGTAACTCAGTAATATAACTTATTACTAATAGGATTTCAGTAATATTATACCAGTTACTTTGTCAAGTAACTCAAGTTACAAATTGAGTTCCATTTGTTTTATCAAAGCACATATTTAAAAAAGGATACAATCATTTCCTAATCAAATTGTGTGTTTTTATGCAAATAACCACTATAGATGACAATAACAAAGGAAAAGGATAACATTTCGAATTTTGGACGGTTTGGACTGACCTCAAGACTGTGTGGTGGGGGGGGGGGGGGGGGGGGGGGGATTGGGGGTGATGGGGGGGGGGTTTGGATGGTTCCGGGGTAGCGATCATCTGCTACTGTTGGTGAAAGTAATGCAAAAGTAGTGTAATGACTAACGAGTTACTCTGATAGTATTATTGTAAAGTAACATATTACTTTCCAAAGAAAGTAACTAGTAATATGTAGTATATTACATTTTGAAAGTAACTTGCCCAACACTGAACAGGGGACGCCACGTCCTTGTGAGGTTGGACAACACAACAACGGTGTCGTATATAAACCGCCAAGGCATCCTACACTCACTGAAGTTGCACATGTTAGCTCACAGACTGATCCTGTGCAGCTATGCACAGTTACTCTCTCTGGTGGCCACGTACGTCCCCGGGACCCTGAACACGGGTTTGATGGAACTGCTGATACACATGAACTGAGTGAGCACATTGTGAAAAAAAGTGCAAATTCACAATAGTTATGACAATGTACACATGCATTCACACATTCATTCTCACAAACACCCCCACCAGACATTTCCAAAATGCAGGATGACAGGACCCACCCTCCTCTGCCTCTGCCACCCTGCATTTGGAACTTTGAATGTGTTTGGTACGTATACAAAGGACGTATTTTAATATTTGTGAACCTCTCAACTTGAACGGCATTTGAGGACAAACTTTTGCTGGTTTTGTTGGCTGAGTAATAAAAAAAATACATAACTCTGAGTTTCTCTTGAGTGTGACTAAAAACAGCTTAAAGGAAATGCAGTTGTGTGGTTAGGGTGGGCCCTTCAGCTCTGCATGAGGTGAACTAGTTTGGGTCCATAAGATAAGATGGTGGGCAGAGTGTTTCATTTACTATCTATGATACGATCTGTGATTCTCCTCTGCTTTAGGCAGTGAGCTCTGACGTAAACACATCAAGAGTAGAGACAGGAAGAACAGAGGATACCAACATTAAAGAAATAGAGCTTTCTGCTGAGTGTGAAGGGGCCATGAGCAAAAAACATAAAAAAAAAAAAAACAGCAATAGAAAAAATAGATCAAATGTTTCTATACTGCTCACCTGACATAATCTAAGTCTCCACAAGCCCTGAGATGCCAAGTTGATTTGAAAAGATGTCATTGACAGCCTGTTTTTAACTGAACTCTTCACTGTAGCCAACTGGTGCAGCAGCTGGGGGGCTGATGAGGCTGCTGCAACAGACCCAGCTGGTCTCCATTTCTCCAAACTGGGACGTGCCGGCTGCATTCTACTGCATGTAGTACACTGACTGTATGCAACTACCTCAGGAACCCTTCAAACAAACCAAACTATCCCTTTAAATTAAGTTACGTTAAGTCACGTTAACTTAACTTAATGTTAACTTAACGTTAACTTAACATAACTTAACTTAATGTTAACTTAACGTTAAGTTACGTTAAGTTAAGTTATCCTTCATTGTCCGCATGGGGAAATTCATCCTCTGCATTTGACCCATCCAGGGACCAACTCCAGTTCTATTGGCAGTGCCTTGCTCAGAAGCACTGAAAGGAATATTAACCCTACATGTCTTTGACAGGAGTATTAACCTACAGTACATACATGTCTTTTACAGGAGTATTAACCTAACATAAATGTCTTCAATGGTGTGAGGAAACCCACAGGAACACGGGAAACTCCAAAGGACCTGGAATGGAGCGGGGTTCGAACCCAGGACCTTCTTGCTGCGAGGCAACAGTGCTAACCACTGAGCCACCATGCCGTGCGGGTTCACTCAAAATGTACATCTAAAAGTGGGAATATTAGTTGTGTTTTTTATCTTTCTTTTTAATTTGATTTGAACTGCACACATTTAGTTTTTAAGCCTTATATTTTGTACATGATCTCGCCCTGTCACAACTGGGCGAGTTGAGCGCTCAGAGCACTCAATCAAGCCAGCTGTAGCAGAGCAAACACTGCTGATATTGATCTGATGTGGAGAAGATGGATGATGCATTTATATTTGATGGCTGCCTGCATTTATTGAACTGGAATAACGTCAAATCGCTGCGGGCTCCCAACATCATAACAGACAGACACACAGACAGACAGACAGACAGACAGACAGACAGACAGACAGACAGACAGACAGACAGACAGAGAGACACACAGACAGAGAGACAGACAGACAGACAGACAGACAGGCAGGCAGACAGACAGACAGACAGACAGACAGACAGAGAGACACACAGACAGACAGACAGACAGACAGACAGACAGACAGGTAGACAGACAGACACAGCCAGACAGACAGACAGACAGACAGACAGACAGACAGACAGACAGACAGACAGGCAGGCAGGCAGACAGACAGACAGACATGCAGATAGACAGACACACAGACAGAGAGACAGACAGACAGACAGACAGACAGACAGACAGACAGACAGACAGACAGACAGACGGGTAGGCAGACAGATAGACATACAGACAGGCAGACAGACACCGCCCACCTACCATCGTGGAACTGTGCACCATCGGCTCATACTACATCACAGTTGCCCGGGTGACATCATTGATGACATCACAACTGCCTGAGTGACATCACAGTTGGGCAATCACATTTTCTGACAGTTGATGACATTCCCACCTTTTGCTCTCTCTCTCTCCTCTCTCCCTCCCCTCTCTCTCCATCCTGCTCTCTCTCTCTCCCTTTCTCTCCTCCCACCCTCTCACTCCCCCCTCTCTCTAGTTTATCAGCAGGTGTGTGTGTGTGTGTGTGTGTGTGTGTGTGTGTGTGTGTGTGTGTGTGTGTGTGTGTGTGTGTGTGTATCATAATTATGCAATAGATAGTTCACTGACACACTATTACACATGATCAGTGTTGGGCAAGTTACTTTAAAAATGTAATACTACATATTACTAGTTACTTTCATTTAACCGGAGGAGTCAGGACTGTCCCAGTGTCTTTCAATGTGACTCATTCAAGGTGCACTGGGGGCCCAACTCCATTTCTTAAGAAATTATTTTTCTTTCTTTCTTTTTCCTTTTCTTTTTTGAGCTGTTGAATGCTTTGGCAATATGCTTTCTTCATAACATTCATGCCAAATGAAGCTAATTGAATTAGAGCGTTTTATACTGTTCTGTTCTGCAAATACACACCCACTGAGAGAGAGAGAGACTCACATTTGAGTTTCTGCTCTAGGCTGTCTAGTGTGCTGTACTGATCTGTTTTACTCTACTCTACTCTGCTGGTATAATTGGTAAGTTTAGTTTGAGTTTTAGTAGCTTTACTGTATTTTAAAAGAAAAGTGTCTTGTGGGCTCTGATAATCAGCTGACTGGTATCAGGTGACCTCTTTCAACGACCCTCTGATTGCTGTTTATTGTTTATTGTTTATTAGGATCCCCATTAGTTACAGCAAAGCTGCAGCTATTCTTCCTGGGGTCCGTCAACATTAAAAATAACAGTACAAAACATAACACAACAAAACAAAACAAAACAAGAAACAAAAAGAAAATATTCTGCTAATCAAGCAGAGACTTACTAATAAATCAAATCAAATCAAAAACAAATCAAAACAAAACAAGACAAAAGCATAAACTAAACAGTAGCACTATGACATTTTAAAATCTGTCTAAGGTCAACGTCAGACACAAAAGTCTGAAAAGAAGTCCACAGTCCCTTTATATGTAGCCAAATGATACATCTTATATAACAAGACTTCCATAACTGATCTCATTAGATACATACACATACATTCACTTACATACACTTGTCATTTATACTGATTAGAGAGATGTTGTTTAGCTAATAGTTTAAAAGTTATTTTGCTGTTAGTTTGTGTGATGTGCCTGGGAAACAGATGAGGGGAGGAGTCACTGTAGTTTAAAAGTGCTCCACCTGGCTTGCTTATCAGAACACATTTGAGTTTCTGCTCTAGGCTGTCTAGTGTGCTGTACTGATCTGTGTTAAGGCTGAATTATGCTCACCCTGCCGTGAAGGGCGCGGGGGTGGAGCGAGGGGCGGGCGCGTCAAATTACGTAAATTTGTTGGGCGTGGTTATTCGCTAGCTCCAGCGGCCGCTCGCGTTGTGCCTGACTTTTTTTCTAACAGCGCGAGCTTCTCTCCAAACATGGCCGCATTTAAACCATTGAGCCCTGAACACTGAGCTGTGTTTTCGCCACATTTCTTGACCCATGTGGTAGGCTATAAACTTAGATTTGCAACTGTTCGTTTTTAGTCATTTCACCAAGTAAATGTGTTGTGTTGAGAGCATTATTGAGAGAGATTAAAAGCAGCACAGAGTAGTAGGCTATCAGGGCTGAGTAGTAAAAACGGCTTTCAGTAAAAACAAGTTTGGTGAGTCCTTCATGTGCTGATGTGCGGTCGTTTGAGAGTGAAAGCGCACTCAGTACTGCACAGCGTTTCATTGCGACTTTTCACGGGCTGTTTTCACCATTGTACAATGCACACAATACATGCTGATCACTTTCTGAGTATAATGGCATCTGCCCCAGCACGAGGTCTGCACGGTGACTCACGGAGACTCGCGGGGCCCCACCCCCACGGAGCTTTGCTCGAGCATAAGAGCACCTTTACTCTACTCTACTCTGCTGCAGGGGTGAAAGTGGTTTGAATTTCTTACAGGAACTATAGGCCTACTACCCCAACCTTCATCGTTTCATATTGTTCTCCTCCCGCCCCCAGCTTCATGCATCCCTGAACACACACATCCATTTTTTTAATGCCTGTATGGTGTAGAAATTAGAAACACTTGACAATATGTATAGTGAATTATTTAAACATTACATCAACAGACTCTCCTATGTGGACTATCATGTGTGATTTCAACTCTCCTTTTTGACCAAAACATTTACCACACACTGAACAATTAAATTGTTTCTCTCCTGTGTGAACTATCGTGTCTCTTCAAGTCTCCTTTATGGCAAAACATTTACCACTCACTGAACAATTAACTTGTTTCTTTCCTGTGTGAACTATTGTTTCTCTTCAAGTCTCCTTTGCCAACCGCCATTAAACAACAGAAGAAGACATTTCACGACCACTGACACTTCACTCACTGTATTATCACTCCGCTTCACAGCTGCTCTATCATTGCCTATTACATCCAGACTGTTAGCTGCTAGACTCAGCTCTCAGTCTTAATCCATGTCACTACCTTTGGTGGTTAGGTGGCGCTGTTGGCGCCGCTCACCAAACGTCTGGAAACCGAGACTAGTTAGCTGCTGATTTACTCCACAAAGTAAAACCGTTTTCAAAATATGCGTTATTTTGATAAACAGACCTCACAACGGGGCTCTATAGAGTTACGTGTGTCTAGTACCATTATTAATACATCATAAAGATAATGCTGTTTCTGGTAGTTTGCTAAAATACTAGTGCTAATCTGTTAGCGAGCTATCGGGCAAGCTTCTTCTTCTTCTGCTACTTCTAATAGCTCTGCAGCAGACAGATGCCTTGAGGCACATCGCTGCCTCTCACTGGTTGGAAATATTACTGTTTCTGCTTGCTTGGGAACACTAGTGCAATCCTGGGTGGAACTGTTTTTGTTGGCGGAGGCAAGCGAGACTAGTACAGACAGATAGCCGAGTTGCAGCAGCAGCAGCAGCCGCATTCAGAAGCTGCGTGCTTATAGCCTACACACAGCACGGATTAAAACCACAGGTCTAAAACACTGCATTTGAACAATTTAGAAGCAATTTATGAGAGAGACTACATGTTGTTTATGTTAACCTAATGACATAACGTCAGCCATGTGTTTCCTGGTTGGAAATTATGCGATCGATCGTATAGTATTCTGCACTCTGCAGCAATCGGATTTTGATTGACAGGCAGCTGCATGTCTTCCCCCAACGGCGTTCAGGCACGGAATGTCTTACAGGAACTGCGCACCGGACGGTTCCGGCCCACTTTCACCAGTGCTCTGCTGGTATAATTGGTAAGTTTAGTTTGAGTTTTAGTAGCTTTACTGTATTTTAAAAGAAAAGTGTCTTGAGGGCTCTGATAATCAGCTGACTGGTATCAGGTGACCTCTTTCAACGACCCTCTGCTTGCTGTGAGGGGAGGAGTCACTGTAGTTTAAAAGTACTCCACCTGGCTTGCTTATCAGAACACATTTTTTTCAACGACCCTCTGATTGCTCTGATTGCTACACCTGGCATGCTTTATCGATTGATTGTGGAGGCGGAGCTCTGAGCCCCTGCTGAACGAGTATTTCTTAGCAAAGTCAGTCTAAAGCGGCAGCTGTAAAGCGGCACGAAGCCTCTGGGCACGAAGACGAGGGAGTCTTTGTGCCCGAGTCCATCGAGGGGAGGCCAGAGAATAGGGTTTTTTGCTACCTCTCTTATTCTACCTACTCATCTACCTAACTATGTGTTTTCTCCCCATCCCTGTTGTTACCTCAGCCCACAGACGCCGTAGACACGGCAGCTTCAGGTGTAGTAACCCCGGTAATCTTTCCTACCCTAAGAGCGCTAACAGTCCTTTTACTATTGCCGGAGGTCTCTGGAACTGTCAGTCGGCTGTTAAGAAAACTGAGACCATCTCGGCTCATGCTCTATCTCAAACCCTCCACTTCCTAGCTCTCACAGAGACCTGGATCATTCCTGAAAACACTGCTACTCCTGCAGCTCTCTCTGCTGCTTATTCCTTCTCGCACACCCCCAGAGCCTCTGGCCGTGGCAGAGGCACTGGTATCCTCATCTCTCCCAAATGGACCTACACTGTCACCTCTCTCTCTCATCTGTCTATCTCATCTTTTGAGTCCCATGCAGTTGCCATATCCCTACCCATCAAGCTCAACATTGTGGTAATGTACCGCCCGCCTGGTCTGCTTGATGACTTTCTGGACGAGCTGGACACCCTCCTCTCCGTCTTTCCTGAGGATGGTACTCCATTCATCCTTCTGGGAGACTTCAACATCCAGCCAGTAACCTTACAATCTCTGCCTTTCCTTAACTTCTTCTCATCCTTTGACCTTTACCTCTCTCAATCTCCTCCTACTCACAAAGCAGGGAATGTGCTTGACCTGGTCTTCGCCAGATCCTGCTCCACCTCTAATCTCACTGTGACTCCTCTTCCTGTATCCGACCACCACTTTATAACCTTCTCCCTTCCCATCCCCCTCCCCTCCTCCCACCCATCTCTCCCTCACTCTACCACCACCCGACGCAACCTAAAAACTCTCTCACCCGACTCCCTCTCTTCTACCGTCCTCTCCCTGCTTCCCCCTGCCGAGCAATTTGCTCTCCTGTCCACTGACGAGGCTTCCACCACTCTTCTCTCCTCTCTCTCCTCCGCTCTTGATTCTCTTTGCCCACTCACCACTAAGCCTGCCCGATCTTCTCCCCCTTCTCCTTGGCTGACTGAATCTCTGCAAACTTATCGAACTGAGCTTCGGGCAGCTGAGAGAAAATGGAGAAAATCACATCTCCCTGAAGATCTCTCTTCCTACCACCTTATCCACTCCAACTTCACCTCTGCTGTCTCCAAAGCAAAAACCTCCTTCTTCATCTCTGAAATCCAGTCCTCTGCATCCAACCCCAGTAAACTGTTCTCCACCTTCTCCACGCTCCTCAACCCTCCCTCCCCTCCCCCTCCCTCCTCCCTCTCTGCTGATGATTTTGTAACCTTCTTTACTAAAAAGGTGGGTGACATCAGCTCCTCCTTCCATCCTCCAGGCACCCTCACTAACACTCCCGACTCCAATCCTGCTCCTCTGCCCCCTGTCCCTGGATTTCCTTCCTTCTCTCCCCTCTCTCCCGATGAAGTGCTTAAACTCATCAGCTCGAACCGAGCCACTTACTGCCCCCTCGATCCTATCCCTTCCTCTCTCCTCCAAACCATCTCACCTAACATATCTCCCTTCCTCACTACCTTCATTAACTCCTCTCTGTCCTCTGGTCTTGTTCCACCTGCTCTTAAGACTGCAAGAGTCAAGCCTCTGCTCAAGAAACCCTCCCTTGACCCTACTGCTATTCACAACTATGCCTGTCTCTCTTCTCTCATTCCTTTCCAAAACCCTCGAACGAACAGCGTCCGAACAACTTTCTCTCTATCTCTCCCAAAATGACCTCCTGGACCCTCTGCAGTCCGGTTTCAAGGCTTCTCACTCCACTGAGACAGCTCTTCTTGCTGTCACAGAGGCCCTTCACACTGCTAAGGCCTCATCCCTCTCCTCTGTTCTTGTCCTCCTTGACCTGTCTGCTGCCTTCGATACAGTCAACCACCAAATCCTTCTTTCCACTCTGTCTGACCTCGGCATTTCAGGTTCTGCACTCTCCTGGTTTTGCCTCTCGAACCGCTCATACCAGGTCTCATGGAGAGGGTCCCTCTCCAGATCCTGTCCTCTTACCACCGGTGTCCCCCAGGGCTCAGTCCTGGGCCCCTTACTTTTCCTTCTCTATATCAGATCTCTTGCCTATGTGATCTCTTCTCATGGCTTTTCTTATCACTGCTATGCTGATGACACCCAGCTTTTCCTTTCCTTCCCCCCCTCCGACACTCAAATCGAGGCTCGCATCTCTGCATGCCTCAAAGACATTGGCGACTGGATGTCTGCCCACCACCTCAAGCTCAACCTTGGTAAGACAGAGCTACTCTTCCTGGCAGGAAAAGACTGCCCTCTCGCAGATCTTTCCATCTCCATTGACAACACCACTGTAATTCCCTCCCAAACAGCTAAGAACCTTGGGGTGATCCTTGACAACCAGCTGTCTTGCTCAGCCAACATAGCTGCTACAGCACGCTCCTGTAGGTTCTCTCTCTACAACATCCGCAAAATCCGTCCCTTTCTCACAAGAGAAGCGACTCAACTCCTGGTCCAGTCTCTTGTCTCCTCCCGCCTGGACTACTGCAACGTGCTCCTGGCCGGCCTACCTGCCACCGACATCCGACCGCTTCAGCTCATTCAGAACGCTGCAGCCCGTCTGGTATTCAACCAACCCAAATTATCTCACGTCACTCCCCTCTTCCAGGCGCTCCACTGGCTTCCCATCTCGGCCCGCATCAAATTCAAGACACTGGTACTGGCCTACAGGGCAGTACACCAGTCAGCTCCCCTGTACCTGCAATCTATGGTCAGGTTCCAAACCTCTCAGCGCTCCCTTCGCTCCTCCACCAGTGCAGGTCGCCTCGCCCCTCCTTCGCTATGGGGGCTCAAAAGTTGCTCATCCCGATCTCGACTCTTCTCGTCCCTGGCACCTCAATGGTGGAACGAGCTTCCACCTTCGGTCAGGACGGCTGAATCACTGCCGATCTTTCGGAAAAGACTAAAGACACACCTTTTCAGGCTCCATCTGGGCCCTTCTTGATCTAACTTCGTTCTCTCTTTCTTTATTAAAAAAAAAAAAAAAAAAAAAAAAAAAATTACTAACCTAAACTTGTACCAGTGTTCCTTCAGAAGTTGTAGTTGTCATAGACTGTGCTCCATAGTTGATTGCTCTATTGCTGACAAAAAATGTGTTATTGTAAGTCGCTTTGGATAAAAGCGTCTGCCAAATGACGTAATGTAATGTAATGTAATGAGAGAGAGAGAGAGAGAGGGGGGGGGGGCAGTCACAATGACTGAACTGATAGTGTATAGTGTATAGTACTATACTGGGTTTTCTCTGTTTACTTGCTAGATAGTTTGCTGCAGATTGGAGAACAATCTAACAGTTTTCACTCAGCTGAAGTTCCATAGGCCCTTTTCACAGCTACCATTTTGAGGCAGTAAAGCAGGAAGTAAAGCAGGCGTAACCAATAAACATTATTGCGGGCCTTTGCACTGGAACACCTAAATGGTTACACCTGCCTTACTTCCTGCTTTACCACCTCAAAACGGTTGCTGTGAAAAGGGCCCTTTAGGGTGAAATGTGTGTTCATAGTGTGGAGTGAGAAAAGACGAACTGGTAAATGGAAACACTGTTACCATGGAAACCAACCTGTGGTCTGAGTGTTGCTTCCTCTGCTGGGCCTATAGAGAACAGATTAGATGATAAGGTGTTATCCTGGGTGTGTGTGTGTGTGTGTGCGTGTGCGTGTGCGTGTGCGTGTGCGTGTGTGTGTGTGCGTGTGTTAATATCCTGTAAAAACATGTTTGAAAAAATATCAGTAACCCTTTATTAACTTTCTTATCAATATTTTCCCCAAATCTTTGTGTATAATAACAAAGCTAGAAGTGACAACAACTACATCTGATTGACATACGGTTATCCTCTCAGGAGCAGGACAGATGGAAACCCTTCACTGCAGTGAGGGCTACTGGGAGCTGGGAGGACAAGCTTGGGGGCGGGGCTTAGCTGACCTCCCCAAGGTGGTGGCCACACAGACGCACAGTCAAATCGGGAACAAGGTATCTAAACGTGTTCTATACATCTATGATAGCCAGCATGACTGAACAGACAGAGAGGAGAGACGATCAAACTGCAGCAACAGAGAAAGCTCCGCCCACCCTGTTTGATTGACAGGTGATCAGTGGGAGGCGCAGCTGCTCTCTCTCTCTCTCTCTCTCTCTCTAATAAAAGTGGGTATGTCAATGTTAGCAGAAAGCTGCTATAGCCAGAACCTTCAAATAATGAAATGCACAGATTGTAGTACAAAATATAACAATCTTTATTACAATCGATTATAGGCAAATCGGATGCATGAATGTAAAAGGGGAATGAGAGATACAGACAGTTAGAGGCAACCAGCTACACCAGGGCTTCCATTCAATTGTAGGACCACTGCACACAGCCAACACAGGGCTACACACTAGTTTAGGGCACACCACTCAACACGGCACGCTAATCACCCTCTACAGGAGGCACTGCAAGTTACCAACCAAGGTAATGCTCACAGGCATTACAGGAGGCACTGCAAGTTACCAACCAAAGTAATGCTCACAGGCATTACAGGGGGCACTGCAAGTTACCAACCAAAGTAATGCTCACAGGCATTACAGGGGGCACTGCAAATCATCAACCAAAGTAAGCACTCAAACACTAATATGACCATTACTGGATTTAAAGTGAAACGGAATGTCCCCTCTGTAGGCTATTCAATTACCCCTCCAGTTTTATCAGTTTTGGATTGCCGCCACCCCGCATTAAAAGCTACAAATAGGCCTAAATGCACACATAGGAAAATAGAGACAGAAACTTACAATATATGATATGATTTAAAAGGTAAACTTACTCGCCCGCTTGGGCGCGACCCTCCCCGGGGTCTGCGCTTTGGACGCCGTCCAACTCCCTGGGGAAACGGCTTCGCTGGACGGCGTGAACGACGGCATACAGCTGATCACTTGGATTCAGTCGGGCGGTAGGACGTCCGACTGCAGTATGGGAGCTATGCAGGTTGCAGCACGACACACTCTCTATGGCTATGTTCACACAGCCATCCTTAGTGCTTGAATCTGACTTGTTGCTCACATCTGATTTTTTTTGTGTAGCTGTTCACACAGACTTTTTAAAAGTGGCCCATATCCGACTCCAGTGTGAACAGATCACAGACATGAATTAAGTGACCCGCATGCGCAGAAGAACAACAATAACGTCACACGCAGCGAACTGCTGTTCTACGTAAACCCGGAAGAAGACAGCAGTAAACATGGCGGTAGCTGACGATGTTGTTTCATCTGTTGTTCACGGTTTAATTTCAATGCCCGCATCTTGGTCCTCCTCCTCCCCCTCCCGCCAGCGCAGAATAGTGACGAATGTCGCTCTGGAATGGCATAAAAGTCACATTGAAGTGGTGGACGCTGCCAGGAAATGTTTGGATATTGAGGACATTTCGAGAGATGACTTGACAAAAACGCTGAATGAAGCGTTCGCTTCGGCCTACGACTGGTCTGGGCCACAGTATGGACATTGGGGTGAATGGGCGCATTTTGGGTGGACACTTTTTATTGATATTGTATTTGCACTATAGTTTTGGCAATACAGTAGGTGGCGGTAATGCACCATTTAAGGATGCCAACTGCCATAAAACTCAACAGAAGAAGAAGTCACATTGAAGCATTAAGTCAGATATGGGCCAGATGTCTGTTCACACCGGAGTCACTTTCAAAAACATCAGATTCGAATCTGATGTTTTACCACATTTGAAAATAGCCCAGGTCGTCTTTAAAAAAGTCACTTTCAATGTGACTTGTAGCCTACTGTTCACACAGTCATGAAAAAGACTGATCTGAGTCACTTAAGGGGGAAAAGATTAGATTCAAGCACTAAGGATGGCTGTGCGAACGTAGCCTGTCTCGTCCCTGGCTGGCTCTCCCTGGGCCTACACAAGAACCCTTATCTATTTTCGTCGCCGGTGGTCCTATCTGACCACGATCAACCCCTCCCCCCGAAAGCCTGACAGAGTGCTGAGCTACAGCAGCTTGGTGCTCCGACCCTGAAATGTGAGTTCCACTGTCTTTTGAATGTTCAGCGTCTCATCCTCGCCTGCAATCAGTCTCGCTGGGCTCACCTGTATTCAATCAGATCAGCTCATTCATTCAATCAGGGAGTCCATGTTCCTGACGTCATTGTCCCGCAGCTCATTCACATCATACTATTCTCAGAAACCTGTCTTTCATAAGTAACCCATTTCTTCATGAAAGCTCATATGAGATGTGTTTGATTTTAGTGTGCTTCTCCATGCATCTCCCATAGGCTTCAATAGACCTGGCACCAACATGTGAACACACACACACACACACACACACACACACGCACACACACACACACACACAGAACTGGCACCAACATCTGAACATGAGTGTTGAATTCTCTTCTGTGGCTGCAGACGTCACAGAAAGTCACATGACTGTTGAGCTCTATGTGATGCTGTAGCAGCATCTGATTGTCACATCTTCATTTTGAGACATTGGTATAATTACGTAACAGAAACCAGAGCATCACTGAGAAGGCTGTCAGCCTCTCTTCTCTTGTTTCTCCACCTGGATCTGCTGGATTGCTTTACGGCACAAATGTAACTGACACTCTTACCTGGAGCAAGTTTGACAGACTGAGTGGGTCGGTGCTGACGGACACTTCAACACGATGCAGGGATCAAAGTTGTGTCCTGGTGACAGGGTGCTCTCTCTCACCACCTTGTGGTCAGAAAGATACACTTCTTTTTTCTTTTCTTTTAACCTTGGAAATAAACATTAGGCTACATTTCAGGGTGTATAGCCTTAGCCTAGGTAAACCCAGCCCCCACGTGACCTGCTCTCTCAGTTCCCTAGTGACTGAGAGCAGGTCTGAGAGCAGGTCACGTGGGGGATGGGTTTACCCAGGCTAGTATAGCCTTATTTCTAGCGGCCATGATGCCTATAGTACGGCAACCATTTTAGGCCATCCTCCTCCGTCAGAGTATAGGCTATCGTTCCTCACTCTAAGCGTTGTCAGTTGTCATGTCTCCTAGTAAACTATATCGAGTGTGCTCTGAAACACCTTCAGTCCTCACACGAAAATGCTGTCATTCTTCCTGCATTACTGTTTCACTCCTCACGTGTCAGTCATCGCACAATATGGCATCACTCGTCAGTCCTCACTCGTCAATCATCAGTCATCACTCCTCACGTCTCACACAAAAACGTTGTCATTCCTCCTGCAGACTAGCTGTCAGTCATCACTCCTCACGTCTCACATGAAAACGCTGTAATTCGTTGTTTTGGTTGTTCCTCCGTGTGTGATGGGGAAACCGCAAGAATGCCTCTGTGAATTAGCAACAATGTTTTACTACTTCACTTCTGGTTGAATGATTATGCCTTCAGAATAAAAGCGCAAGTTTTTTTACATTTACAATATAGATTAACACATTAAGTGCCAGAGACGACCTAACTCGTCTTACATAATCCAGCGCTTAAGTGCCAAGGACGAGCTAACTCGTCTTACATAAACATTTTTTTTTTTTGACGGTGGGACATCAATCAACCCCTTTTACATCTTCGAGATAACTATTTGGAGCAAGAGCATGTGTGTAATCTATTTTACCGACCACTAAGTGGCGACAGAGACCGAGAGAAGCCACAGCCACGGGACCCAAAAGCAGCCGCCTCCCGCGGAAATGGCTTGGCGATTTTACAGTCAGAAGCCCGGACACACACACAGAACGGACAGAGATCTCTTCCCCCCAGAGCCGCGGAACAACGCGCGAACACACACACACACACACACACACACACACACACACACACACACACACACACACACACACACACACACACACCGCGGGAGCAAGCCATTCAAGGAAATGGCTTGGCGATTTTACAGTAATCCATTTCAGACTCGTCCCCGCACGCAGGCAAGCAGGCAGGCAGGCACGCAGACAGACAGGCAGGCAGCACAACGCGCTTCTGACACGCCCGCTGTTAG
Source organism: Poromitra crassiceps (assembly GCF_964638095.1). Lineage (NCBI taxonomy): Eukaryota > Metazoa > Chordata > Actinopteri > Beryciformes > Melamphaidae > Poromitra > Poromitra crassiceps. Next base: position 16,905,664 of record NC_139643.1, read on the forward strand.
GAGGAAGGAGGAGAAGACACACGGAGGGAGGAGTTTGAATGAGAGGGGTGTTTCCTGTTGTTATGGAGGAAATTACTGTTCAAAACTATTGTTTAGAATGTCTGACGGTCTTACTGATGCCAAAAATGAATGGTTAAAGTGACTGTTTCACAAAAAGCCATTTATCTCTGAATAAATTTCCAGACGCTGAAACCATGCTGTACTCAACGGCTAATATCTACATAACTACTAACTCTGCAAACTAACTCTTTTAGACAGAGAAAGCACACATTCTATTAGTTATTTTTAGATGATTGGTGTTCATGAATTCTTAACAGAAAAGAATCCTCGGCTGTTCTAAAATGAGCCAGAATCGTCAAAAACACCCCTGGCACAACTTACCTACAGGAATGAAAACATGGCTGGCATTCAATGTGTTAAAGTAGTAATATCTGAGACCCAACAGAATTAACATAGTAACACTAAGAGGAACATCTAGTATATATATATATATAGTCTATTGTCATCAAACATTTAACTAGATGTTTAAAAAGCTTAAAAACTCATGAAAGTGGTCCTCATGTGTGAAGATTATGATACTGAACACTGGTTCGCATTTGATTAAGCTTGCATTGCCCAGAGACCTTATTAGAAGCGTCGCGCCAAAAACCCATTCAAAAATCCCATAGGCGAAAACAGTGAAGAACCAGGAGTGTTAGCATCGATGATTTCCAGACTCGTTCCTGGGGCTCTCTATTGATACCTGATGCAGCATTTGTGTGTGTATCCCTTTAAGACTAAAGTCTTAAAGGGATACACACACACAAATGAGGGATATACATGCAAATGCTGCATCAGGTATCAATGGTTTAAAAACCTGTGGAGCACAGTCCCAAGGGAAGGAAAAAGGCCAGAGGACAGCAGAGGGCACACGGAGGAGAAGCGGCGGAGAGGGGAGCAGCTGATGGCCCTGCCTGTGGGTAAGCTAAGGTGTGGGCAAATGAGCCGTTGCTGCTTGGGCCCCTCTCTCTCCCAGCGTACCTATGGGCGCACCGTTGAGAGGAATGATGGGGGACGGGAGAGAGGGGGGGAGGCCCTAACGTTGCCCCACCAAGGCTACTGAGAACCACAGGCAGGGTGAGGCTCCCCGGTCTCGCCGATGTGCCGTTCTCCTCCAGGCCTCTGAAGAGAGAGAGCGAAGCGCCGTTGGAAAGTTGAGGGGTGAAGTTGCGACTCACCCCTCTTCCAGATAAGTACCTCTCCTCAAATGTGATTTCAGAATGTGCTGGCTGATTATGTGGAGCAGGGAAAGGTTGAGGCATTGAGGTTCCCTAACTTGACATTTTTGCACATGCAGGCTCTATGGACCCCCCCCCCCCCCCCCCCCAATGGTGGAGCTGGGTTGATCATCACAAACGGAGGCTTTTCTAAAGACCTGGACTTCCACCTCATGCTTGGATGGATTTTAATGACTAGGCCTCGACTTTTAACTTTTTTTTATTCATCGTTTTAATAAATTATTTGTGTAAACACTCCAAGCTGGGTGTTGATTGGGCAGAGTGCTCCCCAGTAGAACAACGTAGCAGAAACCAGGCCGGTCACATATCTATCCACACACACACACACACACACACACACACACACACACACACACACACACACACACACACACACACACACACACACACACACACACAGACACACACACACACACACACACACACACACACACACACACACACACACACACACACACACGGCATCAAAAACACACAATTACAGACATAAAGCACAATACAAAATTACAACAAAAAGAATAAGCCAGGTAATTTAAAAACATTTTCATGTTAGGGAAACAGCCAAGTCTTATTTCGGTTTTAAAAGCATTTAGTGAGATTAATTCATTGAGTTTCAAGTCATTCTGCAGCTTATCATTCCCTGCCGGACGTGCAGAATACATAAAAGCCCTTTTACCAATTTCTGTGCGAGCATCTGGGACAGAAATCAGAAGGAAATCTTGGAACGCAAAGAGTGTCCAGCACTTTTCTGCATGAAAAAGACACATGTAGGCTGGGAGCAGACCAAGATTTGCCTTATAAATAAAAATGTACAGATGACAGAGCCTACGGGTGGCCAGAGCAGGCCATCCTACCCAAGAATATAACTCACAGTGATCAGTCAGAGCTTTACAATTTGTAATGAATCTCAAGGAAGCATGGTAAGCTGTGTCAACCATACGAAGACATTGAGCAGAGGTGTGCATATAAAGATCCCCATAATCCAACACAGGTAAAAAAGTGGCGGCTAATACATAGCCTTGTGGCACCCCCTTGTGGACAGATACAATATCAGAGCATAGACCATCGTATCTAATGCACTGAGACCTATTACTAAGGTAGTTTGTAAACCAAGCCAAGTGCAACAGAAATGTATACAGTATATATACATTGTGACATATATATATACATATATATATATATATAGCCTACAGAGATCCTTTCCAAAAAATTTGAATATCATGTGGATGACACCTGTCACAGTCTGTGACAGGTGTCACAGCCAGCTTCTGCACAGCCAGCTTCTGTCTCACCACTGAGACAGAAGGGTAAATCTTGTGCAACTTATGGTTAGAATAGTGAAGATTCTGAGTGACCTTAAATTGGATCAGTTGGTGTCTACTATTAACTGAGCAGAGTTGTATCACAGACAGACTCCTATCCCATGTCAGGTAAGTCAATGCCAAATTGCCCCTCTTACCGTCTTACCGTAAAATTACCGTTTTTGACAGATCGTTTTTCTTACAGGTGAATGGGATTTTTCTTTAAAGATATCCTCATGAATTTGTACCAGTTTAATCTTCACATTAAGATAAATATTTTTTGTATTACACTTTGTCTTATTAAAAAAAAAAAAAAATCATCGATTCGTATATTCACCTTATTCTTTGCCCATACAAGGACACTTCTGCATGACGTCATTTCGTAATTGTCTTTCCGGTTTTAAACACGGAAGTAGGGTACGCCTACCGCAGTCATTTAGACTTGCCAAAAAGCTGTTTTCAAGCAAAAAAAAAACCCAAACCGTTTTAAAGTTTTAATATTTGTCGGGTGAGAACGTAACATATATGTGACCAGTTTATCAGAATAACGCCTATTGGAAATCTTTAACGAGCAGCGAGGACCGGGAGCGCTGGCTGTGCTGACACCGGTCAGACTAGCTATCTGTCAAACCCTACTGTAGTTAGGCTACTGGCAGTGAGAAAACACTGTCGACGTGCTTTTGTAACTAACGTTAAATGCCGACCGGGTAGGGGGGTGACAGACAACTTAACTAATACAACTTACGTACATTAATAAGTTTATAATACAACTGGTAATACAACTTCACATTGGCATATTACATTTTCTTTTAACAGTGCAAATTGCAACATTACATATAATTTTGAATAGAACAAAGTTGAAATCATTAGTGCAAAAACATTTTAGATTTCAGATGAAAAAATGGCATCATCACATAAAACAGCTAAAACAATATGGAAACACAGAATCTGGAAATATGTTAAAAATACCATTTGGTTCTACATTTTTAGAATTGAGCCTAATACATCGGCCTAATATAAATGTCCTTCGCCATCCTGCATTCCTTTTTACAGGGCAACTTCAAAGCCATCTTGGTTACTATTACACAGTTACACACACTCACACACTGCTGATCTGACAATAGGGAGGGCCTGCAATATTGTATTCCACTGTATCCAGGAAGTCTGCCAAAAAGCTTTTGTCATCTCCTGGTAGCTCCCAGACTTGGTGGTGGTGAGGAACTGCCCCACAGAGATGATTCTCAGTGCGTGATGGAATTCCACTTGAGTTGGGACAGGATTCTTCGACCTCACACAGTTGAAGGTATTTTCAAGGCAGGTTCTTGTGTGAACCTTGATGTTAACACAAATCTGTGACCTCGTGTCAGCATCATATCCCTGTTTGAACAGGCTTCCAACCTCCCTTTTGACCGATCTTCAGCCCACGGAACAGATGGATGATGTCCTGGAGGAAGGTGATGGCCTTTTCGTACTCCTCCATCTTAAGCCTGCTCAGGGCTCTAATTTGATGTCGAGATGTCATTAGATCGAACCAATGGTCAACTTTCTCCAGGAACCATGCTGTCGTCATGTAGGACAGAGGGCGGTTTTCTTGCTGCACCATGTATTTCAGGTCAGCACTCGTTGCCTTACTGAACACATTTAGAGCAGGACCAACCTTCATCTTCTCAAAGTGACTTGGCTCGATGGCTGCAGCTGATAGGTGGGGAGCTATTTTTAATGCCATCCGTTCTTGAAAGGTCAGTAAGTCCTTGATAGGGACCACTGAAACCTCATTAGAGGGGAGACTCTCTTTGTTTACAATATCGCCAGGAATTGTGAACACCTGTCCACGAACAAGGGCACTTTTCAGATTTTTGACCAGATGTGGGACATCAGGCATGAAGTAGAGCTGCCTCTCGGGTGTTGCTGGATGTGGCACTGATGTTTTGTTCTGGTCGACCCCAAAGGATTTCCACATGGCCCGGTTAGGGCTTCCCCTGTCGGTGGTGACATCAATCACATGTAGCCCTATGGATGCTGCCCTCTGTATTATTTCGATCATTATTGGCTTGTATGCTTCTCCTTTGGTTGAATTGCCAACGTAATGATATGCCAATACTTGCTTCCATTGTGTTATGTTTCCAGCCAACATAAACACACAAGCATGTGTGGCTCCTCCTGTGTGACATGGTAATGTCTCCTGTGTGACCTGGTAATGTCTCCTCCTGTGTGACCTGGTAATGTCTCCAACATAAACACACAAGCATGTGTGGCTCCTCCTGTGTGACCTGGTAATGTCTCCAACATAAACACACAAGCATGTGTGGCTCCTCCTGTGTGACCTGGTAATGTCTCCTCCTGTGTGACCTGGTAATGTCTCCTGTGTGACCTGGTAATGTCTCCTGTGTGACCTGGTAATGTCTCCTGCTGTGTGACCTGGTAATGTCTCCTGTGTGACCTGGTAATGTCTCCTCCTGTGTGACCTGGTAATGTCTCCTGTGTGACCTGGTAATGTCTCCTGCTGTGTGACCTGGTAATGTCTCCTGTGTGATCTGGTAATGTCATCACCAAACAGTTTACCGGTACCCATGTGCAACTTCACACTTGGTGTGGCTGCCATTTCATCGAGGGTCAACACACACTCTCTTTCAAACTGTGTCAATCCATCCGCCTTCAGTTTTAGGAAATCAAAGACCTCTGTCAGTCAGCACACCAGGCTCAAATGTAATACATTGCATCTTTCTTTGCAGGGTTCTTATTGATGGCAGAGGAATATGCAATTCCTGTAGGGTCTTGTAACCTGTTGGACCAGCAGCAAAGCACATTTTGAATGCCTTCTTAACTGTGTCATTGCTCCATTTCATCCCTTTTGTGGTTACTCTGCCTAACGCCTTGATTTGGTCTTTTGAAAATGTTTTCTTTAATTTCTTGTCCTTAATTATCATGGTCCTCCTGAGAGCTGCATTTTCCTTCCTTATCTTTCTTAGTGCCGCCCTTGTTTTGTTGGTCATTTTCTCTTGTCTCTTTAATCTTTTTAATAGATCCGATGGACTGGCTGCTGGCTCACTGGTATGCTGGCTGGTTACAGGCTGACTTGGTGCAGGCTGATTGGGTGCCTCCTGACTGGATGCAGGCTGACTTGGTGCAGGCAGACTGGATGCAGGCTGACTTGGTGCAGGCAGACTGGATGCAGGCTGACTTAGTGCAGGCTAATTGGGTGCCTGCTGACTGGATGCAGGCTGACTGGATGCAGGCTGACTGGTTGCAGGCTAATTGGGTGCCTGCTGACTGGATGCTGGCTGACTGGGTAGTGTCAGCTCTCCTTGTCTCTCATGAGCCCTGTCCTCTGTTTCTTGACTCTCGCTTTCCCTTCTCTCAGTCTCCTCATCCCTTCTTTTCTCAATCTTTGAAACTGAAGTAGAAGACATGGGACTGTTCATTTTTAAATATTCAAAATAATTACATCACTTCAAAATATGAATTATCAATGTAATGATTGAGTTCATACTTATTATACCTGTGTCACATGTACGACTATAGCTGTGATCAGCAACTATGGCCCCTATATTTATAGGTTGAGGGGTTTGTCGTGGTGCAGGTGGCTTCCTCCTCTTTATCGCGGGGCGATGTGCAAAGATGGTGTAAATAGCATCTGCTATGAGCCTAGGCTTGCACTTTTGGTCTTGACAAACTGGTCTGCCTCAAAATGTGCCTGCAGAGTAACTTTAGTTTAATTCACACACAACATATCCCATACTGCAGTGGTTCTCAAACTGTTTTGGCTTCAGTGACCCATTTCTCTGATTTCTGAATCCACCCCTTTTACCAGACTACAACATTTTGCTTAGAAAACTGCAAGAGCAAACAATAGCGTATGATGCGATGAATGAATGATAACCCACCTTTTGAAGAATACATTACAAAATGAGAAATACTGTGATAGATACAATTAGTGCCTCATGAGCAGATTTACTTTAACGTGTCATTTATTTTCATGATTTAGTACGCCAGAGGTACACGTACCCCAGTTTGGGAACCACTGCCATAGTGGTTGTATGCACAGTATTAGGGAACACTTTATACTTATTGGACATGTACACACTCATTACATAAAAGACAACCATGAACATGAGACAACTTTATACAAATCCATATCACATCAGTAACTGATGCGTCTTGTCATCCTTTGTTAAACATCAGCAGCAAAAGCTGTTGATGATCACAACTAATGAAGTTCCCTAAGTTTGGGAACAAAGACCACCACTCATCCAAATTAAATGTCCTGTCCAAGCCTAGATAGATGTGTCTGTCTGTGTCTGTCCCTCCCTCCCTCCCTCTCTTTCAGCACAAGAACCACAGGCAGGGGATTCAATGGCACCTGAAGACTCCTTGTAATGAGACAGAAGCCTCACCCTGCACCCTGAGTTTGAACTCCTTGGGTTTTGCGAGCCTTTCCTTGTTCTGTAGTTTTAATAAACCAAACATAAGCTTTACAATGGTACGGTCTTTGTGAACAAGTGCAAATTCCGTGTTTGAACATGATGACCTCGCATAGTTTTCTGTTGTTGGGATGTTTAATGAATAGATTGCTCCTCCTCACTTGTGCCAACCATTTTTCCCCCTCCTCTGCTTGTCTTTGGGGAAACTGTACATTCGCTGAACGTTTTGAGCATTCCCATGCAGCACAGCAAACCGTGGTGGGGACTATATGGACAGCACAGAGGAAAGGCCACACAGACAACCTGCTTGATTTGCTATTCATGTTTCTGACTTTATTAGAGTTTGATTGAATGAATTTGTTTCAGTAAATAAAGTGAGGGCCTTTAACAATGTGTTATATTTTAATTAGGCCTAAAAGCTTGTTATACTGCATTATCCATTGTGTCAAATATCCATCTGAAAAGCAACAAGATGACTGAAACCACAATAAATAAATACAATTGTAGAAAGGTCAACTGAATTTTAAAACATAATACTTTCCCCTCCTCTAGAAACAGGATGTCTTGACTGCCATACAAGTACTTAGAAAAACAAGAAAAACATCTTGATGTAACTACATTTATACATGTCAGTGGGCTATATATAAATATAGTAGCCTACACATACACAGTGTAAATAAATGCATTTATTGACTGGATAATTACCAAAGACTGCAGTTATGGCTCCTCCCTCTGTTGTCTTTGACCATTGCGTTTGACAGTGGTTTCATATTTCCCGCCAAGCCACTGGAACTCTCCGGGAGCTACATGTCACGTGACGTTCAGCGTTTTGGTCCTCCGCAGAGCCATTATAGAAGAGTCCCGACATCTCCATTCACTCCAATGGACCAGTTTTTTACTCTCAAGAGTTCCAGGAAGTAAGGTCCTGGATTAAGCAGCACTGTCGAGTTGCAGCAAAATAGACAGTTTGTGTTGTACTCTGAAAGTTTTTTTTTCTTGAATCAAATTGCTTTAAATTAGCATGCAAAAGTAGTGCGAGACGCATTCCTGGCTGTTCATTGGCTAATGAGTTTCGCATTTTGGTCCTCCGCTGACGCCACTCTCTCTCTAGAGGACACTAGTCCTCTGACGCCACTCTCTCTCTCTTGCTCTCATAGCGGAGCACATGGCTGTCAAGCAGAGCTGACTCAGATATCTATGTGCTTCATTTAGGAGAGAATATCTTAACTGTTATAGGCTAATATGACCCCTGTGAACAATGTGGGATGTGTGCCAAAATCTTTTTTTACAGGTGAATGGGATTTTTACCCCTTAAAAATATCCTCATGAATTTCTACCAGTTTAATCTTTACATTAAGAGAAATATGTTTTGTATTACACGTTGTCTTAATTATAATATAATATATAATTATGCAAATTTGGCAATACATCATTAAATATGCATATATTGCCTACATTGCATATTATTATTATTTTAGGACAAAGTGTAAACGTATTTCTCTTAATGTGAAGGTTAAACTTGACCAATGGCAGACATCACAACACTCTAATCCTAATTTTAATTTAAAATGAGATATTCCTCTAAATCGGGCTCAAAATAGGGCTCCCCCAAGAGCCAATTAAGGTCCAATTCGAACCCTGCAAACAATCGGTAGACATCATGCTGCAGTCCTCTGTACTCAGCCCCGAGATACATGTACTGTATATCAGATGTTGCACCACATGAGGAGGATACCTGCATCCTCCTGCACCTATAGATGCTGTGAAGGAAGGGTATACCAAGGTGTGAGTAAGCACAGTTAACATGGATGGGCTCATACTGGCAGTTACAGCAGCCCACCACCTCAGCATCACTGAGCATGTGGGTTGCCTTTGGAGCTGGGAAAGCTCGTGAGATGGTGAGGGCACTAGGTCCAGATCTATGCATGCATAGCCCAGTGACAGAGTGTCATTTGTTGGTGGCAGGGGCAAGAAGACGGCGTGGGATACAAGCAGGACCTTTGATGACGTCACTAGAGCCTTCTGTTTTTGAGCCTGTTTTTGAGCAAACTCAAAAACAGGCTTCAGACCTCCCAGAATAAATTAATTCTGGTTATTCTGAAGCTTCATCCCAGAGTCCATCTCCTCCCCTCCCACTTCCATAGCCTCAGGTGGCTCAGAGTGGAGGAGAGGGTTTCCCAAATTAAATTGTGCATGGTTTTTAGGATTATTAAACGGGAGGCTCCTCGTTACCTCACTGACTACTTTTGTAAAGTCAGTGAGGTACATGGCTACTCCACAAGAGGAAGCACCTCCAACATTGTTCCCCCCAAATTTAAAACCCTAAAGGGTAAATGCACCTTCTCCTACTCAGCAGCTATTTTATGGAACAAACTCCCTGAGAGTATTAAGACACTTAACTCCAGGTTCTCTTTTAAGCTTGCCCTGAAAAAATGGCTGGTGGGCTCACAAATGTGGTCATAAACCTTTTACTTTCCTTTTTATTTTTTCCTTTCTTAAACCTTTTATTTTCCTTTTCTAATGTCCCCTGAATAGGCGGGGTTTTTAAATCCCTAGGTAGGTTCCTCTTTTTAGTATATGAGCTGGTCTCTATCTTATTATTTATTGATTGACACATTTTTACTAGATATCTAATTAACCATTCACTTAAGGTTTTAGAGTTTTGATTTGAGTGGTAAATGATATCATCTGTTTGTGTATGTTTTTGTCCTGCGCACACACGCGCTCATACCTGCATACAGATTCACTAGTCTTGTCCCACACACAAGGACCACAATGGAAACAAGCCCTCGGGCTTTATTGTGTTTTATTCCTTTTGAGCAATAAGTTATTGTTGTGTTTGTCCTGTACTTATCTGCTATTATTGTTTCAATAAAGTTATCAATCAATCAATCAATTCTGTGCCTTGGCTACTACCCCAGACTCAATAGACGTCTGCAAGCAGCTCTTCACCCAGAAAGGTAGACAATCGATGGACTTGCCACAACACACGCAGCACTGATTCAGCACACAAAGACAGCTGCCTACCACGCTGGTCACTGCTGGGGGCAGATGATGGTTGCAGACTGTCCTGAGAGAAAGCTATCTTTACCTTATGAATAAATACAAAGTTATACAATTTAAATACACATTTATTCCAGAGAACAATTTGAGGTAGGTCTTACCACAACACGATCACAGCTGGTATCTTGAGAGAGAGGCAGCCCTTAAAGTACAGGGGGTGGGGCATGAAGGAACCTTAGATAGAAACACCAGCCTCCAGTCATCTACAGGTCTGGAGGCAAACTGTCTTAAATGCAAATTCTCACCGCAAGCCCCTGAACTCCCAATGCCAGGTGACTGGGGGTGGAAGAGGAAGGAAACAGGTGGATGGGAAGTTCACTGGACCACACTACCAGAAGCGAGAAAAGCCTGTCGCAGACTCCTCCGTTGTGGATGCAAAAAGGGATGCAGTGAACAATGCAAATGTGAGAATGGCACCACTTCAGTGTACTGCGCTTTGCCACTGCGGTGGACTGTTTTCAGAACATTGCACTTCACCATTCAATGTAACTGAGCAACCTCTTGTTTATTGTTATAAAAAAGAAAATAAAGTAAAAAAAAAGCATTGCATTTCATTGGAAACATTGGCAAGTACGGCATTGTACTCTTTCGTGTCATAGTTCAAAAACATGTATAACTCCACCAATATTAAATGTTGATGGCTTTACTATTATTTAGTTCTCTGAATGCCAGATATATGTAGCCTAGTTAGGTAGGTGCTACTGTGTTGTAAATAGGACCACTGCATTCCTCATCCTTGAAAATGTAGGATTAGTCACCCGAATCAAGCTCCTAAGTGGTCTCGAACCTGAGCTGCTGGTAAAATATCAACCGGTGGCTGCCATCTTGGAAAATGCTTGCCTATGCGGTGGCCCTATAGCCAGAAATTGTCCTTAGGGAATGGTCTAAGAGTGTGCCAAAGCTCATGCTTGTATCATCAAAGGCACAATTCATTCACCTATCTGCTGGACTAGTTGGCATAAAATAATAAAATGCATGATTTTTGTCAAATAAATAAATAGCTGGAGGTCCAAAAAAATTCACTTTTAATGGGAGTCCATGGGATAAAAATATACATAAGGAACTACTTTGATTACACAGTGTATTATAGACTTTTTTTTATTAATTCCAAAATTACACAGCCCCTGGAAAATAAATTACACAGCCCCTGGCAAATAAATTACACGTCCCCTGGCAAAATATGCCATTATGCATTAACACAGACAAAATGATCGACAAACAAAAAGCCCAGAAGTATAAAAGAATACACAAGGAATACACAAGTGTTAAAACAAGCAAAATAAAAGGCATGCAATATATCACGGGAATACTGAGCTGAGCCACAGATATAAGAGTTGCGTCATCTCCATTCACTCCATTACCTTGCAATAGTTCCCGGAAGTAATGTTCAGGATTACTTACAGTATGTGGACAGATTTTCATCCGCCATTTATTTTCCCATAGACATTTCGTAAAATGCTTATAAAAATAGTTTTACTTTGTCAAACTAAAGGGTTCAGCTATATTTAGAATCGGGATACTCAACTTGGTTTGCCCGGGGGCCACTTTCATGAATGATAGAAGGCCAAAGGCCAGGGGCCAGTTAATAAACAAACAATATAAATTTTTCTCTAGCGGATTGTAGGTTTTTGGTGTTGTCAGCCGGAGTTTAGTCTGACAATGTTGTGCACACCGGATAGTTAGTTAGGTTAAGTTAGTTAGGTTAAGTACATACATACAGTACGTGCCTGGGTAGCGAGCAGATGGTGGTATTTGACAATTTAGCAGCTAAATCATAGATTATTGAAAGATATTCCATATTCCAGACTGAAATGCTATAACAGAAGTGGAGTATTGGCCAGAATGACATGAACATTTGGACACTTATTCAGCGGGTATCTTGCATGTTGCGTTCAGGTGCACTGTAAAAAAAATAAAAAAATGCAATTCCATCGTGGGCCGCCCGCGGGCCGCAAGTTGAGTATCACTGCCATAGAACATTTCACAGGGACCAAAAAAAAACAAAAAAACATTGAAAAAATATTTTACGTTTTGGTCAGCGCAAGTGGCTTGGCGTCCCTGCATGCATGTAGGCTAAATAACAACACATTGATATCCATTCTCCTGGCCGATGGTCTCATTGTATTGTAACGTTAGGTCATATAGAGGCAACAGGATTTCCTAACCAGTTTAAAAGCTCTGTGTATGGATTTCATTTTAACGTTATACGTTATAGCCTACTTGGGCTATGGTATGGGCGGAGGGCAGGTGTGCGGTCGCTATGACGACCAGCCGGGGCTGTAATGTAAATATGTGACATGAGTCACATGATTTTAGATGGGTCAAAGTCATATTTCCGACGTATCTTGCCCATTCTATGGCCAGGCGAGTTGTAATATACAGTATTGTCATGTCATGGTGTTTTGGGGTCATTAATAAACGAGATTGATTCTGTTATTTTTCTATAATTTTCTGGGGTAGTGCTATTTTACATTAAAGTCAACAGGAGAGGCTTGTGTTTTCCCCCTAAAAGGGGGCAGGGCCTAATTGTTGATCTGATGTATTGGGGGCTATAGCCCTTTTTTTTTCTTTAAATAGCCCCGCCCCCCCAAATCTACTCATGTGCCATAAAGCCCTCAAAAATAATATGATATAAGTTTAAGTTGATCAGAAATGCAACATTTTGTTTCCTCTCTGTGTGCAAGTAACCTATAAAAAGACATCACTCATCACAGCGTTCACATTTTGCATTGGGGCTAGAATTTGGGGACATGTCTATTGAATAGAATGGGGCTGGCAGGGTAACTCCCACTGTAAACCATCATATCTGTGTTGTTTCACCTTGGATTGAAAAATTCTTCCACACTGCGTGAAACACTCTCAAGGACCCCTGGTGGTCACTTTGCTCGAAGATTGTGCATTAACCTGTTGGAAAAAACTAAAATCACCCAAGCCACACACACGGACCCCAGGAAGAATAGCCGTAGCATCCTGCTGCGACTAATGGGGATCCTAATAAACTAAACTAAACTAACCCCCCCCCCCCCCCCCCCACACACACACACACACACACACACACACACACACACACACACACACACACACACACACACACACACACACACACACACACACACACACACACACACACACACGGACCTCCCTAACGAGGGCGTGGCTAAACCCCCAATGTCTTCAGAGCCTAGAAACGCCCCTGCTTCCGTTGGCGCCACTCTCTCTTTAAATCACTCTGATACTCAGCTATGAAATGGATCCATAAAACTTGAGCACATGGCCCAGTTTCCTTCAGTTTCAGTAGCTCCTCCCTCCAGAGCTGAGCATGTTCTGACTGGTGCCTCCTGCTGGTGAGCTCTATGAACTGCTACTGAGTCTCCGATGAAGCAGAGTGGCCGGCTTGGTTTCTGTGTCCTCGACATCACTTTCACATCGTCTCTGGAGGAAAGGAAAAGGCATTTGGCGTCACAGTCTGCTGGATATGTGTGTGCCTCCACAGAATATACCCAATTATATCTAGTAAAGGATGCCCTGTGTGTCTTTCTATGTGACATAATATACCCAATTATATCTAGTAAAGGATACCCCGTGTGTTTCTGTCTTTCTATGTCACATAATATACTCAATTACATCTAGTAAAGGATGCGCTGTGTCTTTCTGTGTCTTTCGATGAAGATCACGTCACATTTATAAGGATTTATAAAAACTATAAATGTTCATAATCATGCATGGCAACAAGGTTTATAAACTATTAAGAGCAGTGGACATAATGTATTATAAGTTCATAATTCAAAATGTTTATACCTCATTGCCAAAGTGACAACAGCATTTGAAAGAAGAATCTTTTTTGTTTTACACTTTACTTGCAGCCAGCAAAATAGTGCTCATAAGTCCTCATAACTGTGTTAAGGCCCAATTATACTCTACGTTAAAGAGGGAGACGGACAGAGCCTTTTGTCCGTACTCTGCGTTCATTTCGTGCGTATTTCTGTCCGTCCTCTGAAAGCTTACGGATACACAATTGAAACGCAGAACCACACACACACATTTGACTCTCTACTACCCACTGGTGGATGTATTGCTTAACATGATACCAACGCGAAAGACGTATATGTTGGCAGTGACGATTACACAGTTTGAAACGGACCCATTTATTTTCATATGAAAATGGAGTATAAATGAGCCTTTATAGTATCATCCAATTACTAATAACCTTATAGTGCTGTCACTTTACTTAAAGCTCACAAAGTCATGCTATAGCGTACTATTGACGTTTATTATAATATATTATGTCCTTGTTATAAGTTGCCATGCATGATGATAAACATTTATGAAGAGTTTTATAAAACCTTATAAATGCATTATAATGTCTTATGAATGTGCTCATGATGCATTATAGATATGACTGACCGTCATACAAAGTGTTACCCAGTGTGGATCCCCCCCCCCCCCGATTAGTGCTAATTTATATTTATCCTGGTTGCTGCTCCACCCTCTGCCGATCTGGGGAGAGCCGAAAACTGACTCCATGCTTCCTCCGAGACATGGGCAGTTAGCCAGCTGCTTCTTTTCACCTGACAGGGGAAGCTTCACCGGTAGGACATAGCACGTGGGAGGATCACGCTATTCCAACGAGTTCCCCTCCCTCCGAACAGGCACCCTTCACGACCAGAGGAGGCACCACATCAGCAACCAGGATATTGCATGTTTTGGTGAAGGGGGTTTCTATATGAAGGAAGCCCCCGGGAGGCACGGGGAGAACATGCAAACTCCACACAGAAAGGCCCTTTTGATGACCCCCCCCGGGCGGTGGACACTCGAGGACATGCGGACGGGCACGCATTCCTTCAGCATTCACAGCATCCCAGGTGGGAATCGAACCCAGGACCTTCGAGCTGTGAGGCGACAGCGCTTGCCACTGCACCACCGTACCCCTCAGTGTGGATTTGATTGACTGGCTATCTAAACCTTATGTGCCGGATGACTTCCAAAATCCAGTTTTTATTATAACTGTAGCTGCATGGAACCATTGATGCAATCAAAGCCTCGGGCAATCTGAGTAGAGCACTAACACATACGCTGAAGAATGAATGAATGAATGAATGAATTATTTTATTTTTACGTTACGTTAAGACATTTTTTGTTCGTCCGATTGGTTTTAGTGGACTAATACATACGTTAAAGGGATAGTTCGGTTTGTTTGAAGTGGGGTCCTATCAGCTAGTTCCATACACTAACTGAAATAGGTACAGTGTTCTGGATGCTGAGCACACCGTGTATCGAGACCCAGCACTCTGAAGCAGCAGCCTCCAGAGCTCTGTCTCTCTAGTTCAGGGGGCCAAGAACTAAAATGTAATTCCTCCGCTAAACGCCTGCAGAGCCGCGGCGCTGGATTACTCCGCAGATCAGCTGTTATTTTGGGTCATTTCTCCCGGTGTGTTAGTGAAGACACAACAAATAGAATACACAAACGAAAATATGAGTGATTTTGATAACGAGGACGATATGCCATTCACCTTTGTGACAAGAGGATACAATTATGAACCAGAGAGAGTAATATACAGAAGAGGAACTTTTGCAGAGAGAGAGAACAGGCAGAAAGAGAGAGACGAGGAACTGCCATAATATGCTGCCTTACTGAATGCTGGTGTCCTGCAGACCTTTTTCACCATTCCCAGGATAAATTGGGGAAAACGTCCCAGCCCAGAGGGGCCAGGTGACTTGTTGTCTCTAAAGCCTTCCTGTTTTGTAACTGGCAAGGATGATAATCTCACCACCTCCAGCTGATATGTAACGTTATAATATAGACTACAATATTATATAATATAGAGTAATCCAGCGCCGCGGCTCTGTGCAGGCATTTAGCGGAGGAATACGGTAGTTCTACGGTTGGGAGGAAATGTAGTGCCGAATGAGAGGGCTGTTTGACGGTAAAGTAAAGCGCTGAAAATTGTCAAAATAGAGCTTGCATGTACACTGATATTGATTTGTTTAGGTGGCCGTTGTTTTAGGTGGCTAAATTACGTTTTAGTTCCTGGCCCCCTGAACTAAAGAGACAGAGCTGTGGAGGCTGTTGCTTCAGAGTGCTGGGTCTCGATACACGGTGCGCTCAGCGTCCAGAACACTGTACCTATTTCAGTTAGTGTATGCAACTAGCTCATAGGACCCCACTTCAAACAAACCGAACTATCCCTTTAAATGAATGTAAGTAAGAACATTGTATTTGTATAGCACTTTCTCTCCTCCGCTCTATCCTATATTTCTATATTTTCTATATTTCTTGATCAATTGTTCAATGTGTTATCATTACTACTGTAATTTGCTACTGTTGTGTCAGCTAGAATTAGCTAGACATATTTTCTGTGAAGTCCTCTGGGACATGCTTGTGAATTAGGGCTATACAAATAAACTTGACTTAAACTTGACAGAGAGGACTCACAAAGTGCTTCACAGGTTAAATTCATACCAAAAGCATCAATGCAAGACAAGTAACGGTACAATACAAAAGACAGGACTACAGTCAGAGTTACAGAAATTCAGTCAACACAAAAAGGCGACACAACAGCTGCTGTTTAAAAACTAGAAATCTACGGTGGTGCCCGTGACATCACAGTTGGGCAATTGTACGCCATCGGCCCGTCAATCACAGTTGCACAAGTGATATCACTGATGACATCACAACTGCCAGAATGGCATCAGAGATGCGCAATTGCGCATTGAGCAATTGTGCGCCACGGCCCTTCTATCACAGTTGCTCGAGTGACATCACTGATGACATCACAACTGCTCGAGTGACATCACAGTTGTGCAACTATGCACCATAAGAAACTGTGCGAAGAAAATAAACTTTCCAATTGACATCACAGTTGGCCAAATGTGCGCCTGTGCAACTGTGTGCCATCGTGGAACTATGCCACTCTGTGCCATCGGATCTCCAATTTTAGTATTCAGAGTTGCTCGAGTGACAACTCTCATGACATCACAACTGCCCGAGTGACATCAGTTGATAGTTTACCAGGCTAGTGTGATTTACCGCTAGTTAGTGCACTAATCCAGCAGTGCTACAGTATAGGGAAATACAGATGAGGGAATAGTGATCCATTCCGCTCCGGTCCCAGTTCCAGTACATATACAGTCAGTGTTTACAGTGTTCTCACCTGCTGAAGATCTGGATCTGAATTGCTTTTACACAGCAGCCACAGCCGATTACACACAGTCACCATGTTAAAGGACATCTGCAGAGACACAGACACACAGACAGTCAGACAGACAGTCACTGCAACTATCATCCAAGACATGTGTCTGCATGGCTTTGAATTAGGGAGACACCGATATATCGTTATATCGGCCAATATCGGTATCGGCCGATATTGGCCATGTTGACTGCAATCAGCCATCGGCAAAAAAAGGGGGTGGGAAACGGAGCTTTTCACTTGCTTTCTTATGGTATACAGCAGCACTCTTTAAATGAATGCAGTACATGGCTCAAATAGAAAACACACTATGTGGTTTAATGTTTGTTTGGCATACATGTCATATACACACTCACTTTTTTTTCTGATTCTCTTCCTCATTGTACTTAGCCAATTTTTCCCCCTGCTGCCCCGGTCGCTGCTCCACCCTCTGCCGATCTGGGGAGAGCCGTAGTCTAGCACCATGCTTCCTCCGACACATGTGCATCTGCCAGCCGCTTCTATGCACCTGACAGCGGGGCGCTTCACTGGCAGGACTTAGCACATGGGAGGATCACGCTATTCCTAGTCTCGGCTCCCAGACGTTTGGTGAGCTGCGCCACCAAACGTCTGGGAATTTCACTGTCAGAAACTGTCTCCTCGAGCCCGGCGAGAACCGCCGGCAGCAGACACACCTACATTTATTATTAGAATTTTATTTGGTAGCGGCAATGCCATTTATCATAGTCCTAACACAGAGCATGAAGCTGATATGCTCCAAACAAAATTTATAGCTGTGGTTTATTTTACAATAATTTTTCCTACCTACTGTGAGTCATCAGCAGGCTCTGTAACGTTAGCCTCGGGAGTCGGGTTTATCGCTGGGGGAAAGACCTCTAGCCGCCGGGGCCGGATGAAACACGTCCTATTAACTCATTGAGTGCCAGCCACTTTTGGAGAACGGACGCTCCCAGTGCCAGAGTTTCAGAGCGTTTTCAGTGATTTCTCGAGGCCCACAGAATATTGTGTGATATTACTATGTAAACACCGAACACGCACAAAGAACGATGAGACTCTATTGTATCAGCAGCAAAAAAAAGTTTATTGATATCATTTTCCGTTCTTTAGTTATCAGCCGGAGAAGATAGGTCAAAAACAGCAAATACAGGCGTTTCCATCTAGAAAGCTGAGATATTGAGCCTTTTGTGAAATATAGCATTTCAAGCAAATCACTGACTCTGAAGCTAATATTTTCTGACCTGAAACATCTGAACAGTAATTTCCTTCAATATAACAGCACCCCCACCCCTCTACTGCAAACTCCTCCTCCGTGGGTGTGTCTCTGGTGGCCCTGCTGAGTCTGCTCGCTCTGAGTGCTGCTTGTGTCAGGCGAGTTTCTGCTGCCTGGATGGCGGCCGCTCGTCGGGGCAGTCTGGATCAGGCTCGCTCGTTTCTGGGGTTTCGGTTGTGAGCTGGGATGAAGCTGCGTCCGATTCTGGGCTTTCTGGGCTTTCTGCTGCGCGTTTTAAAGTGTGCTGCACCCAGAGTCTATTTTCGGAGCCCCCCACCGTTGTGCGCCGGCTCCCAGCGCGACAGCGAAAAGCATGAGAATGGTTTCATCACGGCTTTTTCTGCTGCTGTTTTTACTCAACTTTCTCTAATCTGGAGAGCACTGTCGCTACCTAATGGGTCGGTAAAATAGGTTATACACATTCAACATGCCCCAAAATTTTACAGGAGATATAGAGTATTAGGCTTTGATCCACGTCCCACCGTCAAAAAACGCAATTGACGACAATCGTCGTCATTGGCACTCTACGTCACTAAAGCAATTGACGACGATTGTCGTCATTGGCACTCAATGAGTTAACAGGTTATGTTTGTTTCTCAGTGATTAATATGTTTCTCCGCAAATGCGACAATGTTTTGCGAGACACCGGTTCTGCATGAGAACTGCCCCCAGAAAGCAGGCCCGCCCACAACACTCATGATTGGTTCTCCGATGCAAGGCTTCCAACAGCGCCACCTAACGTTATGCAAAGATTTAAATAGTAATATTCTCAGTCTTACAGGAGTGAAACGGATTAAGACTGAGGGCTGAGTCTACGCTATTCCCACCAGTTTCCCTTCCACCCCGAACAGGCGCCCCGACGGACCAGAGGAGGCGCTAGTGCAGCAACCAGGACACATACCCCAAATCTGGCTTCCAAACCGCAGACACCAGCCAAGCGTGCCTGTATGGACGCCCGACCAAGCCGGAGGTAGCATGGGGGTGCGAACCGGCGACCCTCGTGTTGGTAGGCAGGGAATCTAGCGCTACACTACCCAGACGCCCATATACACACTGACCTTCCATTTCCTCTTGGCGTTGAACTTTTTGAAGTTCTTCATATTGATTGAGGCGCGATTCCTATTGGCCAGCTGTTTCCGTGTGATGGGCTGAAAGAGAGGACATTTATGATGCATTATGGGAAAGTAAGCATGAAGCCATATTGTGAGCAGAACCGATTATCAACCCAGTTTGTATCATTATAATCTCGGTAATAGAGTACAGCAGGGACGACGTACTTTTGTAGTCGGAAAGGCGGAAGTGGCGGACATGTTGGATCTTACGGGGAAAAGTCAATGGGGTTTTAGAATGGGGATTTCACTTAAATGCATAAAATAAAGTCTGTGGTTAACACAATTTTATGGGAGTGGCAATTTGGGTTCAGCAGGATAATCTTCACGAACGTGAATAACTTTTATAGCTTTTGAAGCGTCTTCTAAAAATCGCCTTAAAAAAAACGCATTTACCTTTCAAAAGTCAAAAGTCCCCATTCTAAAACCCCACTGACTTTTCCTCGTAAGATCCAACATGCTACTTCCGGACTCATTCCTGCGGTGCTCTATATAAGCAGATGGACAGTGTTTAGCTTCTCTATATGTTTTCTACACTGAGAAATATCCTTGTTTGTCTGCCTGCAGAAACTCCGCCCCACCAGCTCCAAGTCAGTAAGGCTCGTTAAGGCTCTCGATATTCTCTGTGGATGTCTGCATACTTAAAATATAAGAATAAACAATAACAGCTGCCATCGAAGCCGCCTCGAGCAACATCTCTTCCCTTCTGCGTCCATGACGCATAACACGTCATTTTGTCTGTAATAAACTGCCGAGCTCTCGCTGCAGGAAAACATGAGGACAAGGTAAAAGCTGCATCATTACTGACATTGTAATGATCCAAACTGGGTTGATAATCAGCAAAGCCTCCCTTTAATGTGCTGGAAGATCTGAAATAACCTTGATCCACGGATGAAGGAGACATTCCTCAGCTGTCAGTCTATCACTGCAAGGGAGACAGATCAATATGGTCAAAACAGGGGTTCCCAAACTTCAGATCTGAAAATCTTCCGGGGCCCACCCAACCCTTTCATCACAACTCTGATATTAAGATGATGTATTTGCTTCTATATATTTTTTTATTTCATTAACTGAGCATGTGAACGTGGGCATATGGCAATTGGCAAATTCCATACCAAAATACAATACAAGCAAAATACCCAAAACCCAGATTGCTGACATTTCCGACATTTTTCTCCCCCCTTACTCATCAGAAGTATTTGCGTGCAGAATACATGTTGAGACAAACATTGATGAGCAACAACAGACAAAAAAAATCCACAAGCTATTAGCCTAATGCTACTCATCCCTGCCAGACCAGCTCTTCTACCCCAAAGGGAAGTGGACTCCTGGCTGCGAGCGGTCTGTAGACCAGCTCTTCTACCCCAAAGGGAAGTGGAGTCCTGGCTAGGGCTGCATGATTATGGCAAAAATCATAATCACGATTATTTTGATTGATATTGAGATCACGATTATTTAACACGATTACTCATTGACATTGAGAACATCATGAATTTATTGAACATTTACACTGGCTTTTTATTTAACATTGGATGTCTTTGGATTTTAGATATAATGTAATTGAAAATAAATAAGTGAAAATAAATAATAAAAGTGCAAAGATTTAGAAATAAAATAAAAACTAAAATAAATATACAGTATATGTAGGCCTACTATGTTGCAGTGAACTGCCACAACCAACTGCAACTATTAATCTACATTCAATATGTTGGTAAACATCTTAACTAGTAGTCCTTAAACCTCAAAACTAACCAAATGAGAACGCTAGTAACGTTCGTTTACATTACATTAAATTACTCATTTGGCAGATGCTTTTATCCAAAGCGACTTACGTCGTTTAGGTTCATAATAGGCTATTGTTAATGTTTATCTGTGAGCTCGTTAGCTGTTGAATATGCGGTCGCATTGTAAAGAGTGTCCTGAATCGATGACTGTGTTGCGGTGGCAGGAGTAACTAGATGGGGCTTTGTATTTTTGTTCGTTTAGCGTTTATTGCTTGGTCATAGACCACTTTGTGAGTGGATTTCAAGTGATTAAAGAAAGAGGGAGAGGTTGTGTTGCGGGGTGCTGCCACGCCCGCGCATATCTTGCACGTTTGTTCCAAGTCTGTGGCTGTGATTGACAGGTGGGTCAAAACTCGCATCGCAATTCCGTGCTGTATATTCGCATCGCTCTTGATGTGTGGACCTTTAAACTCAGCGAAACCATAGTGTTTCCACCCCACATACGTTGTTTTACCTCTCCTCTCGACCAGCGGCTCTCTTTCTGTGACTTCTCTCATCTTATTCTTGTGCTACCACGGAAATAAGCGGGGAGGAGAAACGTGCAGTGGCTCTCTGTTCACATGACAGTCATTCACAATAGTGTTGTGACGTTCGCGAATGACCCGAATCTATTGAACGGCTCTTTGCTATGAACGAAGGGAACCGAGTCCTACTTGAGAGCCGTTCGTTTTAATGCTGTGCCCAAATTTCACTGCCTGCCGCTCCCCAGCACACACACAGGTTAGACCTCCCTCCCTCCCTCTGCTAGTCCGCTGAGCAGGGAGCATGGGGCAGGGAGGATAGGTCGGGTGCACTCGTTAGGCGCATGCTGTAGCTGGCCTGGGTGGGCGGACTCAGCTTAATATCAAAACCGGAGTGAATCTGCCGACTTTCTCGGTAGCGAAGTGTTGCATGAATTGCATCAAGGACAGCCAACTTTCAGCTTAGTCAGTAAATTCACTGACTAAATAAGCAGATGATATGGTGTCACCTTGTGTAATGTTTACAATGCAGTTTATTGACATTAGGTCTGGAAATACTGTATGAGTAATTTAATGCTGCTGCAGTCCACTGATGCAAAATTAAATAGTGGTGGGTCTAATCAAATCTGATCCAAATCATACCATATCATTATATTAGTGATTTCTCAGAGAAACAGTAGTGCGTGCCCCATTTAAAAAAAAAAGGGAATGAGGAGCCGCTATTTTGAACGGCTCTCAGCAAGGAACGGAGCCATAAGATCCGGCTCCCTTCAAAGAGCCGTAATTCCCATCTCTGATTCACAACTCGAGCGGTGTGTGTGTGTTTTGGGCTTTGGGGGAGGGGCCGAGCACACCGCTGCAAAGGAAGGGGTGCGCTTGATTTACAACACAAGACAGAACGAGAGTGACAAGAGCCGCAAAATCGTTGTATGTCGATTATCTTGTTTTCATAATCGTGGACAGCCCAAATCGTAATCATGATTAAAATTTGATTAATCGCCCAGCCCTAGTCCTGGCTGAGAGCGGTCTGTAGACCAGCTCTTCTACCCCAAAGGGAAGTGGACTCCTGGCTGAGAGCGGTCTGTAGACCAGCTCTTCTACCCCAAAGGGAAGTGGACTCCTGGCTGAGAGGGGTCTGTAGACCAGCTCTTCTACCCCAAAGGGAAGTGGACTCCTGGCTGAGAGGGGTCTGTAGACCAGCTCTTCTACCCCAAAGGGAAGTGGACTCCTGGCTGAGAGGGGTCTGTAGACCAGCTCTTCTACCCCAAAGGGAAGTGGACTCCTGGCTGAGAGCGGTCTGTAGACCAGCTCTTCTACCCCAAAGGGAAGTGGACTCCTGGCTGAGAGCGGTCTGTAGACCAGCTCTTCTACCCCAAAGGGAAGTGGACTCCTGGCTGAGAGCGGTCTGTAGACCAGCTCTTCTACCCCAAAGGGAAGTGGACTCCTGGCTGAGAGGGGTCTGTAGACCAGCTCTTCTACCCCAAAGGGAAGTGGACTCCTGGCTGAGAGGGGTCTGTAGACCAGCTCTTCTACCCCAAAGGGAAGTGGACTCCTGGCTGAGAGGGGTCTGTAGACCAGCTCTTCTACTCCAAAGGGAAGTGGACTCCTGGCTGAGAGCGTCTTCTACCCCAAAGAGAAGTGGACTCCTGGCTGAGAGCGGTCTGTAGACCAGTGTAGGGAGAAATGAGAAGTTGTTGTAATACCTCTTCCTATGCCGTAAGCTGCTCTCTATACAGGACTTCCTGTACACATTTATATAAGGGTGTGAATGAGGGGATTCGGGGTCAGTCACCAGAGCA
Source organism: Poromitra crassiceps (assembly GCF_964638095.1). NCBI lineage: Eukaryota > Metazoa > Chordata > Actinopteri > Beryciformes > Melamphaidae > Poromitra > Poromitra crassiceps. The sequence continues at coordinate 16,929,336 of NC_139643.1, forward strand.
AGGAGGGAGGGGTGGCTGAACCCAGCGTCCTGTAGACTTTGCTTTTGTAAATAAAATCATTGTTATACTATTTTAAATTCTAGTTTACTGGTCTTTATTAAGTTAGAAGTAGTAATTTTACCACACCAGGGGCCGGTTGCACCAACTGGTCTTAACTATGCCTGGTCGTAACTCCTACGTCGGTCTTAGTTAAGACCAGTCTTTAGAGTGGATTTACGCCTGTTGCACCAACACGGCTTACTCTGGTCTTAACTACGCTGGTCGTAGCAATGCGCGTTCATGTGAATTGTCGGGGAATGCCCTCTGATTGGCCCACAAATGTGCCTCGCGCCGTCACCCACTACTGTATGTGCGTCACTACACCCTCCCTCCTCCCACCCCCCTCCTCCTGTGGAAGCCCCGGGGGAAAATGGCGGCAGCGATTAGTGTCAGGCAGTCTGAATGAAATTGAATGTAACGTTCCCAATTCTATGTATTACATTCTAAAAAATTAACGGCAACATTTGGGAAGGCTAAGCCACACAACTAGTTAGTTATAATCTAACGTCGTGCTTTCAAAGACGGCAAACTGGCTGTGTTACGACGATGACGGTAAACTCAAAAAGGTCTCCGCGGAGACAGGCAGGCTCTACGCCTCCTCCTGACGAGGCGTAGGAGTTACGCCTGGGCGTAGTGAAAAGAAGGCTTAAGCCGTCTTGGTGCAACCGGCGTAGCTGTTAGGTCGTAAAGTTACGACCAACTTAGCTTAAGACCAGTGTAAGACCAGTTGGTGCAACCGGCCCCAGCTCTTCTACCCCAAAGGGAAGTGGACTCCTGGCTAGGTTTCCTCCTGAGAGGGGCCCGTAGATCAGCTCTTCTAACCCAAAGGGAAGTGGACACCTGGCTAAGTTTCCCTTCCTAGTTCAATGTTGTATCTGCTCTCACATCTGTCGACGGTGGAAATCAGAGAATGACTGAATGCATGCACACCTGGGCTATTTATTGCGGTGCATGGCCCACACAGTGGGAGTGTCTTAATCTTGTATCCATGCGTATGCAATATGTAACTGGGAGACAATCTCGACCAAATGATAGAGAGCACATTGACAAAACACACAAGCCATTTCAGTCATATTCATACTTCCCAAAATGTCTACAGAGGACAAAGTTAATTTGTTCCCAGTGTGATGAGATCAATGGTCAACAGTAGGTCAATAGGGGAATACAGGACGACGACGACAACAACAACAACAACAACAACAACAACAACAACAACAACAATAATAAAGTATATTTGTGTACAATATCACTTCTGTTCCAGAGCAGAGGGGCTCTGAAAGGATGTGTCCAGTCAGTAAGTTACATAGAGTATGTAACTTACGTGGGACTTTCCACCAGGAGTTTCTGGATGAAATCTTTGGCCATGGCACTGGTGGTGCTGAAGTGGCTCTCTTCAAACTGGTAGTTGACGGCGATGACGTTCCTCAGAGTCTCTTCATTAGCCTCACCTTGGAACGGTGACAAGCCGCTCAGTCTGAGGACGATCATATATATTATATATATATCATATCATATCTGTATACATATGTATATATATATATCAAATTTGGTGTATTTGTTAAACTAGGGTATCGGCCTGCCCTCGCCCGCAGCTCACAATGCCTATGACATCACTGATGATGATACAATGCCTATGACATCATCAGTGATGTCATAAGATGATGTTAGTCAATAATGATGTCACTTATGATGTCATAGACATTGTGACATCGTCAGTGGGACAAGAATTTAAACAGATATTGCTCACTTGCTCCCTTTTAGGATAGATTGCTTCATATTAGAATAACTGACCCAAACCCAACCAGTTAAATAGTATTTCAGCCCAATTTGACACAAGCCCATGAGACATAAATGTAAAGTTCTACAGAGCAGACTGTGTAGACTGGCATGGTTATAGATTTAAATAGATTGTGTAGTCATATGCTGGCGTATATGACTACGACACACACACACACACACACACACACACTAGTCTCAAAAATGATGGTGGAAACACAACTTACAGTATGTAGGTAATAACTCCAATGCTCCTGGAGGAATAAGCAAAATGCAATAAATACATGTTAACAGGAAGCCAGTTAGGTTTCACCTGACCATGTCAGACAGAAATGAAACATTATTATTCATTGAGCCTAAATGGTCTAAAAACGCCTACGGATTTTGGAAATAGACATGCAGGTTATATTGAGAGGGTGAATTGAGCTGCTGTAGATAGCCTGGAGGTAGAAACCATTCTTCAAAGAAATTACTGATGTGAATAAAAGTGGTAACTTTAGACAGTCATTCGGGAACAGACTAATAATATCCAACGCGGATTTTGATTCTGACATACATAGTAAAGCTTCACGATTTGCGCTTTGAATGAATGAGGAAATAGGCGTGTCTGGCGCTGTAGAAGCTGGAGCAGTCCATATTGCATTGTGATTGGCTAGTTGTTAAAAACCACGCCTCTTTTGCGGGCACCAGCTCCTGTGCACGGGCATTTTCATGTGCACGCGCTCTCAGCTTGATTAGAAAAACCTGGATCCACTTAACGAGGTGAGAACTACATTCGTAGTATGACTTAACTAGAATCCAGCTAGATGGCAATTATCTGGTTTAGCCAAACCAGATCAAGGGACAGATCCTGGATCTTCTTATACAACATTCGTGGTACAGCCCTCAGGCTGCTCAGGCTGACATTTATTTGGCTCTCCTTTGCACAAGCTTTTTCTCTACACTGGGTTAACATAATGGAATTAATTACCCACACAGCTCAAAATTATTGTAATTAGGATCACTTTAAATACACGCTGAAACAGTTTTTTGAAGAGCAATCAGTCAATCATGGCTGAGCATCTCTCCCACCCGGCCCGGCCCGTACACCAAATATGATATCTTTGGTAGCATCTTTCTGCTGAACACTGTACACACACAACATCCTTTTGTTTGTGTATTCTACATGTTATATCTATCTGTTTTGAAAGCCCCAATATGTAACTTGTTTACCTTAATATAAGAGCTTGTGAATCATTTTGAAAAGCTTATTCTGCTGACAAACTAACGGGTGACTTTTATTGTGAAGAATGTATAGGAAGTGAAATGTGTTTACTGCACCACTCGCTAGCTTGATTAGCAACTTGTTTCAGTAAAACAAGTTCACAACATTTGGGGATATTTGGAGCTATCTTTTTCCGGGGGAATCAGTTCTAAACACTGCAGAAAGGTAATCAAAGCAGAGAAACAGTAAAATAAGGCTGATAATATCTAAACGTACCAACAGGGAAGTATAGCATTTATTAGCATTGTGTATGTATTTATTTAACACTACATTTTTAACCAAAATCTCAAAAAAGACAAATGTTGCAGTACAGGTGACATTAGACTATTAAACAAATGCGTGTGTAATTGTCCCCACTCACATAAAAATGGAAGTGAAACTTGTGAGTTCAATGGAACACACAACACAAAAAGCCCTAACATGCGAACACACAACAGGCCCTAACATGCCAAAACCAACACACAAAAGGCCCTAAGGCCCTAACATGCCAAAACCAACGACGTTACAGAGCTGCATAACAGCCTGAGTCTGTGTGCACTTCCTGCATGAGCCGTGGGATTTGATTGACTTCTTTATTTACTTGTTTGTGTATTTTTGAAGACGAGAACATGCATCTGGCATCTACTCACCATATATCTACTGCTGTGCTCAGAGGCGCATAGTTGATCACCTCAGGGGCTGAGGGAGAGAGAGAGGGAGAGAGACACAGTCAGAGAGAGAGGGAGAGAGACACAGTCAGAGAGAGAGGGAGAGAGAGAGACATAGTTGATCACCTCAGGGGCTGAGGGAGAGAGAGAGGGAGAGAGACACAGTCAGAGAGAGAGGGAGAGAGAGAGACATAGTTGATCACCTCAGGGGCTGAGAGAGAGAGAGAGGGAGAGAGACAGACATACAAACAGACAGAGCCAGTCAGATACAGACAGAGAGTCAGACAGTCAGAGACAGACATACAAACAGACAGAGACCGACACAGACAGACAGACAGACAGACAGAGAGACAGACAGAGCCAGTCAGATACAGACAGATAGAGACAGACATATACAGACAGACAGAGAGACAGACAGTCAGAGACAGACATACAAACAGACAGAGACCGACAGAGACAGACAGACAGACACAGACAGAGAGAGAGACACAGACAGAGAGACAGACAGACACACACAGACACAGACACAGACAGAGTCAGACAGAGAGAGAGACATAGTTGATCACCTCAGGGGCTGAGGGAGAGAGAGAGGGAGAGAGACAGAGTCAGACAGAGAGAGAGACAGACATACAAACAGACAGAGCCAGTCAGAGACAGACAGACAGACATACAAACAGACAGAGACCGACAGACAGACAGACAGACACAGACAGAGAGACAGACAGATACAGACAGGCAGAGAGAGAGAGACAGACAGACAGACAGGGAGGGAGAAATGTTAGTTTCCAGGCCACTGCCTCACCGTGTCCTCAACAGAATGTGTAGTAATATTAACTCATCAACAAAGCTAGAGGATGCTAGCTAGCTATGCTACTAAAATGTGTCTATATCTGTCTATCACCAATAAAAAAAAGTAAAAAAAAAAAAAAAAGCTAGAGGAAAGGTTGCTACAAGGCAGCAATCAATAAAGCATAAATAACTGGACCAGATTCATAAAATTCATTCAAATCCAATGCGATGTGATGCATAATTCAGCCTCATATGAAGTCCATGTGGCAGCACTGGTCAACAAATATCTTGATACTGGACAATGCTTTTGTTAATGCGAGCAGTCAGTGTAGCGTGTATGCTGAGAAGACAGGCAGGAAATGAATGCTTTGACAGTGTTGTTGGAAGCATTCCACCCTTATCAGGCTCAACAAGTCACTGCCCCACTGTGCTGGTGTTTGATCAGCGTTTGACATTGAACCACAGCATAAATAAATAGCAGTACGCGCATGTGCATTTCAACCAACTGCTTTTGCTCATGTTGTTGTTACCCGTTTCCAAGGGCACTACACTCGCACTGCAAAAGTACTGCCACGGTGGCTGCTGTAATGGTTGGATTTGTAGCTGCGAGCAGCAGTTCTATACGTCACTCTGTTGGTTGGTCGGTCGGTCCACTCAAACTTCAGCACGCTTTAGCGGGCACAGTTTTCGCCCTAGGATGTTGACATTTGTCATGGAGGGGAAGTGTGTGTGTATAAAAGGTGTGTGTGTATAAAGGTGTGTGTTTGTTGTTTTTTGTGCAGCGGCGCGAGGGAGAGATTCACCCGGCGCTCAGAGAGCGGACGGGGGCGGGGGTTACACTCTCATCTTGCCCGGGGGTTCTGGAGCTCGAGGTGTGGAGGTCTGGGGGCATATTTGACGGCTGAAATCTACGCTATGTGAGGGTTCACAAACCGGACGACGAATCTAACTGACAGGAGAAGTGATTTGTGTGCGTTTGTCTACCAGGTTCTGGTGAAAGAAATCCTTCAGCTTTGAGTGGCTGTCACGAGCCCGCGCGACAGCGTGTGGAGCTCGGGGGAAAGCTGTTCGTTGCACCGCTTTGAGGCACCAGGCTGGATGTGTTTTATGGGCGTCCTCCATGAAGGGAGAACGTTTGCTGGTTTTCTGGGACAATACTTCTGGCTTGTGGGTGACTTTAGGAGTATAGTAGCACTTCATAAGGATCAGAATCAGAATCACTTTTTAAACCTTTCTAAATTATATAGCAATCTAAAGTAAATAAAGCCTTTTTACTTTCTGCCAGAAGAGTGCCTTGGACCTTTCTTCTTTTTTGAACCTTTGTGATCCTCACCAAAGAGCACCTTCACCACACCAGCTTTGGACTCCCGAGCACTCTGGACCTTTTTTCTTCCTCAGAATCACTTTTATTGCCACAGTATGCAAGTTACATATGCTTCTATCACCTGCCAACCCAAGACACAAGAGTCGGACTGATATGTGTCATTAACGAGCGGTAATTTGGTAAAAAATAAAGCAAAACCCTCACAACTTCTGCTTAAAGTTGGCTACTAACATGGAGAATATGACCGCTGCTGACGACTGCAATCATGCAAAAAATCCCCCCAAAAATAATCCACACAGTTTCACCAGTCAACAATCCAGCATGTGAAGAATGAAGTTGTTTGTAACCATGAAATGCTCGTCCTCAGCTCAATTATGCACAGTGCAGCTGCTACGGGAGCGCGGGGCTTCCTGCATTTGGGTCGGACAGAGGTCGGATCACATTCACACCACAAACGAACCGTACTAGAATTCATTTGGAACAGATCTCGGCCCGCTTGTTTGGTCCACTTTTGGTGCGCGCCAGAGTTCGATTGCTGCATTCACACCTGCCCAAACGGACCGCACCAACTCTAGTGCGATTCAACCGAACCAAACGAGGTAGGTGTGAAAACGCACTTAGGCGGACAGCAGTCTGGCTATGCCTTCTCATAGAAAAATCCTAGAGAAAGAAATCCTAGAGAAATCCTAGAGCAATCAGTCATGTAGAAATGAAGTATTGATACACACGGATGTACTGCGGGGTGCCTCCACTGCTCCTGTACTCCTCTCCCTGATGGAAGCGATGAGCCAGGCCGAAGTCGATCAGCTTGATGTTGGGGTGCGGAGCCTCTCTGTCGGACAGCATGATGTTTTCTGGCTGAATGGAGATACAAATGTTATTCTGCAAAAGGATATATATATATACATATATGTATGAGGTCGAAGGTCAGTCCATTCAGCTTTACCTTGAGGTCAAAGTGGGCGATGTGCTTGCGGTGCATGAAGTCCACTCCCTCCAGGATCTGCTCCATGAACTTGATGGCCTCACTCTCCAGTAGATTCTCCTTCTCAGCAATGAAGTCAAATAGCTCCCCTCCACTAATACTGCAAACAGAATCAAACAGGAAGAGGGTGAGATCATTACCATTACTAGTGCTGATACCCACTGGGGCATGTAATCACTGTCTGTCTACATCAGATGCATGATACATCGGCAATCATATTGGTAGCGGACAATGTTAGTCATTTTTTTAAATATCGGCACCGATATTAACATTGCAACATCGGTTATCGGCATCAGCCAAAATTTTCACATTAAGAGGATCTATGATTTATGAGCTTTTCCAAATGTTTTCGAAGTAAAGAATTGAATTACTTTTTCAAAATGTTTTTCAGTATGTACAACATTTGATTATCGTATGTGTTTTTATGCAAATCATATTGACATTGGTAAATATCGGTTATCAGCCATAACAGCAATGTCAATATGAGTTATCAGTATTGGCCAACATTTTCATATCGGTGCGTCCCTAGTTTGTTGGTATTGAGGTATTTCCTTTCCTTTCCTTTCCTTTTACCTTTATTTATACAGGGGGAGTCTCACTGAGAGCAATGCTCTCTTTTTCAGGAATGCCCTGTTCACATTCACACACACATTCACACCTGGAAGCTGACCAGTACAACCACAGTCTGATCTGCTGGCCACTGATCAGCTCCACTGGAGCAGTTGGGGTTAAGGGCCTTGCTCAAGGGCACCTCAGTGGTGGTAATGAGGGAGGGGCAAGCGCTGCCTTTTCACTTTCCCCACCCAGATTTATCCTGCCGGTCCCGGGGATTGAACCGATGACCTTCCGGTCACAAGCTCGCTTCTCTAACCATTGGGCCACCACTGCCCCAATTAAAACAGCGTTTCGGAGGTTGTCACTTTGGAAATCGCAAAACTACCAAATCAGTCATTTTAGGACTACAATATGCTGCCATCCCAAGCTGAAGAAAAGAATGCCAGCGGTTAGAGAAGCATCCTCACTTGCATGGAGCACATTCAAAAACTACTGTACATTCAAAAACCTGTCAGTTTAAAGGGATAGGCCAACTTTTGAGAGATTCGCCAATTTGCCATATTGATTTAGATAGCATTTTTTCATCTTCACAATATCTCAAAGATCTGTCCCTGCTAAACTCAATGGTTGCCAAACCTTAATACACACTTTTGTTTCATCGAGTCTCGATCTATTGTAATGTCTTATTCTCTGGCCTACCACATTGCAGCACACACAAAAACGACAACTTGTGCGAAACACTGCTGCCAGAATACTAAGCAGAACTTAGTCTCGGCTCCCAGACGTTTGGTGAGCTGCGCCACCAAACGTCTGGGAATTTCACTGTCAGAAACTGTGTCTCCGAGCCCGGCGAGAACCGCCGGCAGCAGACACGCCTACATTTATTATTAGAATTTTATTTGGTAGCGGCAATGCCATTTATCATAGTCCTAACACAGAGCATGAAGCTGATATGCTCCAAACAAAATTTATAGCTGTGGTTTATTTTACAATAATTTTTCCTACGCGGAAGTGGTGCGCTTGCTACTGTGAAGTGCTGTGAAGTCAGGAGGAGTCAGCAGGCTCTGTAATGTTAGCCTCGGGAGTCGGGTTTATCGCTGGGGGAAAGACCTCTAGCCGCAGGGGCCGGATGAAACACGCCCTATTAACAGGTTATGTTTGTTTCTAAGTGATTAATATGTTTCTCCGCAAATGCGACGATGTTTTGCGAGACACCGGTTCTGCATGAGAACTGCCCCCAGAAAGCAGGCCCGCCCACAACACTCATGATTGGTTCTCCGATGCAAGGCTTCCAACAGCGCCACCTAACGTTATGCAAAGATTTAAATAGTAATATTCTCAGTCTTACAGTAGTGAAACGGATTAAGACTGAGGGCTGAGTCTAACCAGAACTAGGAAGTTTGATAACTCTAAATCCTAATCTCCCTCCATTGGCTTCCAATTCAGGCCAGATCGGACTTTAAGGTGCTTTTGTTATTTATTATCTGAGCTAATCATCTGTATATTCCCAGGATGATAACGACCTAAAATCAAGAAACAAATCAGCAGGTAGCAGCAAGGCCAGATTAGCAGCACCCCAGCCCCCTCCCCGCTCCCTGAACATCACACCCGGACACAAGAAGCATAAATGTCAGAGTAAAATGTTATATGGTCTCTCCTGATTCAAAATATAACTGAATTGCTTTGTTTGACCAAGTCAATCTATTTTTATAAGCATTATAAAAATGTCTATGGACAAATTAATGGCTCACTAGTCACCACTTTCCCACAGCCATCCAATGACACTCAATCATGACACTTGATCTTCTTGGAAACTATTTTTATTTTAATCTGATTGGTTTTAGTTTTGCGTCATAGTTCTGTGGAGCCCGACATTTTATTTATTTATTTTTTAGGGCCGCTTCATACTGAGGGCCCCTGGGCACCTGGGTAGCGGAGTGTTCTTCTAGCGTGCTCCACATATCTGGAAGCAGCTTCCTCTTTCAGTTAGGGAAGCCGCTTCTATTGAAATCTTCAAATCTAGACTCAAAACCTATTTATTCTCCCAATCATACGGTTGTGTTTGAAGGTGTCAGCATCTGGAAGCAGATAATAGCTGTCGAGCAAACCTGATTCTTAGCTGCTGAGCGGGCTGCTTCAAACCATCATTATCAGTAACAGTATTAGTCGTCCTGATAGCATAGACAGAAAATCTAATAGCTGCTGTGCAAAGGAAAAGCTGTCGAGCAAACTTCCGATGTTTGCACTCTATTCTTCAACATCTGGAATCTGGATCCACATATGCCCATATTCTTTTCGTTGATTTTAGTTCTGCATTTAACACCATTGTTCCTGTGAAGCTCATACAACACTTTACAGGATCTGGGTGTTCATGTATTTCTCTGTAAATGGATATATAACTTTCTATGTGACAGGAAACAAGTTGTCAAAATGATGTCTCGCTATCCAGGCTTCTGAAAAATGGCACCCCCCAGGGTTGTGTCTCATCTCCTCTACTGTACTCTCTATACACACAAGAGTGTCGCTCGCTCGCACGCACGCACATGCACGCACGCACGCACGCACGCACGCACGCACGCACGCACGCACGCACGCACGCACGCACACACACACACACACACACACACACACACACACACACACACACACACACACACACACACACACACACACACACACACACACACACACACGTGGACTCACAGCTCCACAATGAGCACCACCTCCGCTCGGGACTCGAACACGTCTCTGAGGGTCATGATGTTTGGGTGCTGTAGGGCCTGGAGGAGGGAGAGAGGTACACAGATGTCATGGAGATCCAAAGTCACACCCACCTCCAGGTTATACAAATAGTTTTACTTGGTCAAACCAAGCGATTCAGCTATACTTAGAATCAGGGAAGACCATAGAAAATTTCACTTGGATCAAAACTATGTCAAAAAACATTGGGGGCATTTTGGTCCGTGTCGGTGTTTCCAGTATGATCTGTGCTTCTCTTCATACTGTATGTGGATTGGGGTCCATGCCTACCTGGAGCAGCTCCACCTCCCGTTCCACACTGGTTCTCTCCATGCCCAGACGGCTGCCTGAGCTCCTCCGGATCTTCAGGAACTTCCCTGCCCAAGCAGTCCCACTGGCCCGCTCCCGGACCTCCCGAACCTGGCCAAAGTGCCCCCTAAAGGGAGAGAGACACACATCAGAACCTGCAGAACCTGGCCAAAGTGCCCCCTACTGAGAGAGAGACACACCACTGTTTCCTCCAGATTCATTTTGCAGCGGCGCACCGTCGCTACTGAAACTTGCCCGCCGCTCGTTCAAAAATAAGTCATGACCTGGCCTCGCACCTCAGCTGCCGCGTGCCCTCGCCTGCTCTATTGGCACATGCGGGGGTGTGTGTGTTGCTCACAAAATGTTATTAGCCTTAAGTTTACAGTACATGCACGCGGTTATGTGTCTTATGACATCACTGATCACAATGCCTCCTATTACATCATCAGTGGGATAAAAATGTAAACAGAGAACAAACAAACATTGCCCACATGCTCCCTTTAGATAGAAGATGGATAGATAGATGCCTGATATAAGGTATACGTGGTTAAGAAAAATGTTAGTTTTCAGTCATATCCAGTCCATACCTTCCCAGAACGTCTCCGATCTCGTAGAGGTCTTCCACATTTTCCAGCTTAAAGGCAGCCATGTTGACTCGCTTCTTCCTGATCCCTGTTGGTTTCTTTATTGTTGATCCACGGCTCCTGAGCGGTCCACTTCAGTCTGTGCACTCAGCCAGCATGTCCTGAAAGCAGTGTCAGGAAACAATGGGAGGGGAGGAGGTGGGAGGGGAGGGGGACAGAACAGGTCCAAATAATAGGGTCAAATGATTTCCGTAATGCAGAAAAAACAGACGGGAATCATGGAATTTGTTCTTAAAAATGTAATCAACTGTAAAACATAATGCAACATTTTCCATAATTTGGCTGAAATTGATAAAAGTAGGTCTAATGATCAACATCAAAAGTAGACCTATATTATTTACTTATTGTAGTAACCTATATTATATTATAATTGTAAAATACTGCCCTCCAAAGTCAAAGAAATTACAATGTTGGTCAAAATTAAGTTATTACTGAAATTGAACTTTAGGAAATTGAACATAGCAGACTGTTGTTATCTACACGACCAGACGTTGATATAGAGATGCTCACAAGTCATTTTTTGCAAGTCTAAGTCAAGTTTCAAGTCTTTGAGCTCAAGTCCAATTCAAGTCTCAAGTCTTTGGTCACAAGTCCAAGTCAAGTCTCAAGTATCTTATGGATGAGTGTTCTATCATCTGCTGCATGCCATCTGGCCTGCTTAGAACACTGCATAGCTAAAACTAAGGAATTCAAAGCATGTACTGTATTATCCTCACTCCTTTATCTATTAGCATACATTATCAGCATTGATTGGATGACATCAGTATAGATTTCCTTAATGTTAATGCACCAAAAAAATAATATAAAAAATAAAGATTGTTCACAAGTCCCAAACCTCAAGTCCAAGTCAAGTCTCAAGTCTTTGTGGATGAGTCTCAAGTCAAGTCTCAAGTCACTGTGTGTGTGACTTAAGTGCGACTCAAGTCCAAGTCCCAAGTCCAAGTCCCCATATCTGTACAGATATGCTATTTTTGTTCCGAAATGCTGATATTGAACATAGGGATGAAACGATAACCGGTTTAATGATAAACCGTGATAAAATCCCCTTATGGTAACCATACCGTTTCAAATTTGCATGACCATTATAGCCGTATTACTGTGATTACAGCACTTTGAAAAACACAGTAAATACCAAAGTTGATGGGTTTGGTCCCTAAATCATCAAAACACTCTAATTCTACAACGGCATGAGTGAATACTGGATTCTGATTGGCTAGCAACAGTGGTAAATACGCCAACAATCTACAGTTCGGCTCCAACCGCAGTATCACTCCGCTCCCTCTGACTCTGTTCCCTGTGCTGACTCCGCCCACTGTTAGCCTGCAGTCTGCAAATCTTCAACAAGGAAATGGCCATCTCTAACACAAGGAAATGTCCGATTTCGTAGTAACGTTTGATTTACTGGGTGGATTGAGTTTTGAGCAGTGGTTAGATGAAGATGAAGGTGAAGTGAACAAAGAACGACATGGTGAAATTGGGGAGAGAGAACTGGCTGAGCTTGAGTTGTCACGAGTTCGGACTAGCGGGAGGTCGGACTAGCGGGAGGTCCGACTAGCGCCCGGACCCCGAACCTGGGACTGTCAAACAAACAAACGCCCTCTGCCGTCACCAGATATCAACACACCACCACCAAAACGGGCTGCTTTAGAAAACTGTTTAAATAACTGTACTTTTACAGGCAATGTATCAATAACTGTGAATCCCGTTAAGGAATAGGTTAGTTGTTTTTTGGCTCAAAGGCAACTAAATGTTTAGTGCAATCATTGATCTTGTGTATGGAACTATATTCTGTGGCGGAAGGATAAATGTATTCTGAAACCAGTAATGATTATAAATAAATGAATTGGATGTTACAATTGTGTATTTTTTATATTATTTGGTAGCCGTTGTAGAAAACAAATTTAACACTCGAGGTCGGGGGTTGTGGGCACATTTACCACTGGAACAGGGTTTATAGCACTCGGCTTCGCCTCGTGCCACAACCCTGTACCTAGGGATGTCAACGGTTAACCGTTAATCGATTAACCGTCGCTAACGTCGTTGTTCGGTTATTGCTGTCGGTCTATCAGTTAATATTTAAAAAAAAAAAAAAAAAAAAATTTTTTTTTGGTCTATTTACTCAATGAGCTCATGCCCAAACAAGGCGTGTCTATTTAGATGCTGAAATGTTAATGCTTTTTGTGTTAGAAATTCTAACACAAAAAGAATTTGTGTTGAAATGTTGATGCTTTTTGTTAATGCTTGTTAATGCTTTTTGTGTTAGAAATTCTAACACAAAAAGCATTAACATTTCAGCATCTAAATAGACACGCCTTGTTTGGGCATGAGTTCATTGAGTAAAAAAAAAAAAAAAAAAAAAAAAAAAAAATTATATTAAAAAATTATGAATTAACCGATAGGTTAATCGATTATTAGCGTCGGTTAATCGAAAGTGAAATTAACCGAAAATTGACATCCCTACCAGTGGTAAATGTGCCCACAACCCCCTCTCTCTCGTGTTAAATTTGTTACACCTTCAACATTAGAATAGATGCCCAACCAAAACACAATAAATGTTTATTATTAGATGTATTGCAGATGCTGTTGACCTGCTATCTCGCCCTAAAGATACCCCCCACTGCCATCAAATAAAATACCAAAAGTGGCGGCTGGTTGAGTGGAAGAGCTTTTTGTCCCCCTTTCGTTTGTTTTTGTTTTTGTTTTTTGTTTTTTGGGGGGCCTTGGGCTGGAGCCAGCCCTGCCATGTAGCTCAACAGTCACATGACACCTCGGCTCCGGGAAGAGTATTTCCCTGTTCATAATATTCTGAAATGAGACTTTGATTAATTAGCCATATTGAGCAGATGGCCACTGTGAGTTTTTTTTCCTGCCGTTGCGAAAACCTGAAACTGTCTTAAGTTGAAGTGTGCGTTAAGGACATAGGCTACATGTAAGCTGTGACACTTCTGTTGTTGAACAGATCTCCTTACATACCAATGTTGTTTGTTTAGCATGCAGACGGTCTTTCTAGCTCAATTGACGATGGTTTAAATACTTTGTAAGGTAGGGTTGGCAGGATGGGCGATGGCATTGACGATCGTCGATGGGCCGACCCCCATCGACCTCTGAGCCTTCGACATCGGACCATCGTGATTAATTAATAATGTTTTAATTAAAATTTTGCAGATTTAATAATAAAAAAGGCCAAGTCCACTCAGCTGCGACGTACGAGCGCACCCTGTCCCCAATACAGAGAAGTAGTAGAGCGTCAGCGGAGAGGAGAAGAGGAGGATGGGGAGGGAAGCATAAGCAGAAGTTGTGTTGTTGTGAAAATGTTACGACAAAGAAATGTAATGTTCTTTCCTGTTTTCAACCCAATGTGAGTAATGTTACAAGTCTAAACTGTGAATTCAACTCCTGTTTCCGCCTGTTTCCATGAAGTCGCTCCATTACATAGGCTGCTGCGCTTCTATCTCAAAACTGAGCCCACACAAACCTAACGTTAGCCGCCAGTAATTCTGTCAGTTTTCTGCGAGCTAGTTAAATTTATTGTTTGTGCGCGCGGCGCGAGCCGGTGAGTTCCCCGTGCTAAAAACAGTGTTGGCCCTAAATGATCCTGCCCAGCCATAAAACGAAAGACTGTCTCACGAAGCTACAGCGTCGATTACCATGGCAACGATTGAACCTGGGTTAGCCATAGTAAATGTGTTGCTTGCTTTTCCCTGTGGTGCACAGACATTTATGCAATGCGCACACTAGACATCATAATGTTGCGATGACTGATACAGTAATGCCAGCTTTTTAATCCCTTCTAGACATCATTCAGATCAGAATCTGATTAATTAGATGTCCTATCTGGTTGTATTTACTAGGAAATAAATAGATAGCCTACTGCCATGTAAACCCCGGCTGTTGATATGCTTCTCTAGGCTACATTATTATGATGTGATTTGTGAGTTTTACAGTCAAATACATGAACATTAATAATTATTTTTTATCAATATAGTGCACATGAGAAGAAAGTAAACAACTGATATGTTATATGCTCAACCAACCTGGAACGAAGGTGACGTCATTCAGCAAAACAAACAAAAGCGAAAGAGTAGATGTGTTTCCAAATGAAGGATTGTGAAAGTAGGAATAGGCTATTCAACTATTGTCTTTAGCTAAACTATCCAAGGCAGTTTACCCGCCTTGTTTCCACTCATGCAGCTGAGCTGAAAATAGCAGAGTATCTGCTGGACAGTGCATTGTGTACAGGAGTGTGTTATACCACCACCTTATGACCAGTTAACTAACGCTCAACTTACAGATGCTTGCTAGGATGCTAACGTAACGTTGTTATGCTACGTTACAGTCGACGAGCAACTGCACTGGAATGTTTCACAACAGCAGCAGATTCCCTAACAAAAAAGTAAGTATATCCCTAATAAACCTACAAACGTTTCCAAAACCGCGCCATTAATTATTCTGTCTCCGCTGACCAACATAGTAAAGCACATTAAAGTAAACGTTAACCGTCCTAAATGACAAGAAATCGAATGTCAAGAAAAGCAGCAGGCACTCACCCATCCAGTCAGTCAGTCAGTCAGTCTGGGCTGACAGCCACTGTTGCTTTAACGTTATCCCCAGTCAATGTGAAGTGTTTATAGTCCTCCTCTCCTGTCTGTTGTGTTCCAGGCGGTTACACAGCCCGGTGTGTCTGTTGTGTTGTGTGCCAAACTGACGCTCGCAGCCGCAGAATGGGACTGATGACACAAAATGCGGAAAAGATCCTGACTTCATGACGTCACGCGCCCATAAAATAATTACAAAGTCACGCCCTCTTCCGCATACGAACCAACGTTACTCCAGAGACAACAGAGTAGCGTTCAGCCGAGGACCAAAATGCGAGACTCATTAGCCAATGAACAGCCAGTAATGGGTCTCGCGCTACTTTTGCATGCTAAAATAAAGCTGATAATGTACAATTTGATTCAAGGGGGGAAAAACTTTCACAGTACAACACAAACTGTCTATTTTGCTGCAACTCGACAGTGCTGCTTAATCCAGGACCTTACTTCCTGGAACTCCTGAGAGTAAAAAAAAACTGGTCCATTGGAGTGAATAGAGATGTCGCAACTCTCGCCTCTGGGCTCCGCCAATGGAACTCTTCCGGTCTCCTAAATGGGTGTGGTTCTCGGTTTGTGATTACCTGTCTGGTATGAAACCTCATGACATTGGGCGTGGCAGTGGCGAAACCATGCCAAACCTCCGTAGCACAGATACAAGAAGTGACTGCAAGTCGGTCCATAATCAAGTTCTTGATGAGAATTAAAAGGTGAAAACAAGCTTGGTTTCTGACAACAGTTGTATTCATCCCAAACCTGTTCTGTTATATTGAGTGGCAGTCTTTGCCCTCACTTGTCTTATCGGCGCCATGTTTGTGCCACTTCACAAAGAAAAAACAACACTCATTTAATAATATGCCACCCATTTTTTATACGAGCTGATTGGTTCTTTATTTGTGTAAAGAAACAAAAAGTTTATATGAAGCTACACATGTTCGATGTAGCAAAAAGTAGTTAAAATATTGTTAATTTACTGTTTTGCTTTTCATTTAAACGCATGTTGGCAGCGGAGGTTTGAGGCTGAGGCCTTGCCACGCAGAAAATGTAATGCGGAACCCCGCGTCAGTTAATAGGCTAGTATGAGTTGTGCCAAACAAACAAAAACTATAGGCCTACATCACATCGCTTATATTTTGACATTCTGAGTGAGAGCAGAATTAGCTCAAGAGTTTCATGTAGCTATATGCATGTTGTGTTAAGGTTGTGTGAACTGTCGCAGTTTTTAAAATGTAAACAGAGTTAGCTGGCTAGAGTCAGACACACAAGCCTCACGCCACTTGGGCTCCATTGAGACACTGCATGAAATAGGCCACGCCTATCACGGGGGAAAAGCTCCGTTCATTTCCACACACCAGCGTAATTTTCCTTGAATTAAACATAGCTAAAAGCTGTTGTGGTGGGCTGCGCAGACAACAAATGTAAAAAATCACCAGTTAAAGTTTTTTTGTAGGCTACTCCCGAGGAAAACAAGGAAGCCATTGAGAATTGGAGAGAAGAATTCCGTATATACAATCTTTTTGTGCAACACCCAACCATGCATGCGACATAGGAGAATGCGGATTGGACGGGAGTTTGTGTTTTCCCCTGTTTTGGGCGTGGTTCCTGAATGATGACGCGCTCCGCAGTGTCTCTATAGGGTTCCATTACCGTTGCCACCCAGTGACGCGGTTTGTTTACCAAAATGCTGCTCGGCTGATCCCTCGTATATCAGTATCTGAGTAAGTAGTGGTAGTAATATTATTCATATTATAGCACTATTAGAGTATAGTAGTAGGCTAATAGTCATAAGAGATTAAATTTACCGTTTTATACTGTATTTCTAGGTAAGACTCGGATAGATAGACCAATTATCTCACTAATTTATATTCACTGCTACGCATATTTCTTATTTTCTTAGTTCTATTCATATTGTATTATCTATCTATGCAGTAGGCTATACAGGATCGGCTCGCCCTACCCTACAGCAGGCCTATTCAACTGGCGGCCGGGGGACAAATCAGGCCCACCAATCAAGTCACACCGGCCCGCCGACCATTTCTGGGAGAGAGAGAGAAGCTCGTCCTCCCTGCTCCCTGCATGTGAATCCCCCCTCTCTCTCTTTCACTCTGTCTCTCTCTCTGTCTACTCAATGTGCCTCATTGCGTTTGAGCTAGCGCTATCTCTGTCGGCTTTCACTCCATGCACACTGTAGCTTTCTCTACCGAACTCCCTCTCTCTCACTATCTCTCTTGATGACACACAGAGTCTACTTCAGCAGATAAAAATCCAGTCCTTCTCTTTCCGTTTTTCATTTGTGGATTTTGATGGGGGGGTTCTGTTTCTGAAAAGAAAATAGAATTACCACAAACATTTGCAATGTAGTAAAATCAAAGATTTGAAGATGTGGTGGCATGTTGTGTCAGTACATAACACTATATGATGATAATAGTTCACGGAAATGTCCAGCGCCCGGGCCCTTAGCTTTCTGACAATGTGGCCCCCTGAACAATATAGTTGAATAGCCCTTCCCTACAGGATTGACTTGCCCTACCGGATGTGCTCAACTCGGGGTCGACAACTACAGATGAAGTTAAACTCTCACAACATTTTATTTTCAAAAAGTAAGACTCATATGGTTATGAGTAATGGTCCTGTGACACTTGAATCATGATCATTGAATTCATATTTTTAATGTCTACTATCATGTCTGATAACATCAGTAGCTTAGCTTGTTAGCTCATCTAAAGCTGTTGGACATTTTGCCCACGTTAATTCCACGTGACCGATGTACAGCCAATCACAATGCGTGCCCGAGCCGATTTGGTAGGCGAGCCGAAATTGCACCGACACCTGAGCTTGTCAAAATAAATACTCATCGTCCCATTGGCTCACGAGAGCATGGGCCCCTGGCCAATCCCATGCAGCGCTTGATTGCTGCGTAAGCAGGCTCAGGGCGTGGTCTTCCCAAAATCTGTGGCGGGTTCAAATTTTAACCAATAAATTATTGGTTAAAATTAGACCTTTGCAGCTCAGATTCAGCATGGAAATATAAAATAGAATATGAGCAGCACCTCTATCTATCTATAATAAAAGGGAGCTAGTGGCCTGTCTCTGTCTCTCTGCGATTTTTGTCACGGAAGTGATGTCACTCAACTGGAAGTGATGTCATCAGTGATGTGAAGTTGTGACATCATCAGTGATGTCAGAAGAGCAAGTGAGCCTGCACAGTGGTCGATCTGCAGGGCCGGCGAGGCCACTGATGATGTCACAATGTCTGTGACATCATCAGTGATGTCATCAGTGACATCATTATTGACCAAAATCATGTTATGACATCACTGATGATGTCATAGGCACTGACGATGTCATAGGCATCGTGACATCATTGGTGATGTCGCTTGTGCAATTGTGGTTTTTTGGTTACACTCAAACAAATGTTACATCACTGATTATGTCATAGACATTGTTGTGATGTCATCAGTGAGTGATGTCATCAGTGATGCAAAGTTGAGCAATTGTTAGTCTCGGCTCCCAGACGTTTGGTGAGCGGCGCCAACAGCGCGAAGTGGATAGAGACTGAGAACTGAGTCTAAGCAATTGTGTGCTGCGCATACCAATAGAGCAAGCGAGGCCATGCAGCAGCCGAGCTCCGGGCAAGGCCGAGCTGCATATGCGAGCTGCAGGGCCAGCTGCAGGGCGGACAAGCCCACGCAGCGGGTGAGCCTAGGAACCGAGGTCCCTATTCTCCCACAGGCCTTCGGCGCTAAAACGGGCCTTAAACGCAAAAAAACGTGCCTTGCGCCTGTTTCGGGAAAATAGCAATAGGCTTTAGGCTGCCAAATGCGCTTTAGGCCGAATGGGCGTGGCGGAGTCCCTGAATGCGCCGAAGTGGGCGTGGCGGCGCTAAATACCGGCGTACTACTATCTTCCAGCCATCTTCCGACCTGGCCGACTTTTAGCGCTTTGCGCTTTTGAAAAGCTGGCCTAAAGCAGGATTCTGTGCACCGGGGACAGGAAAGTGAATGGAGAATACAATATATAGAAAAAAATACTTTAGAATACAATAGAATATAAGATTGCAACCCTTCTCAGGCTTTTTGGGTGAAGCTGTAATGCAGTTTCATAAATTTAGTTTAGGCTATCATAATAATCCCCATTTATGTGTAATATAGCTCTACGTTTTATTACCCCCCCCCCCCCCGAAATTAGCTAGGCTACTAATATTACTAATATTCCTAATTAATATGTATTATTATTTCATTCAGATAATTGACATTATAGGCATGTATATCGTTTAATGTGAGAGAAAGGGAGAGAGAAAGAAAGAGAGAGAGAAACTGGATCAACTGTTGTGTAGCGCTTCTTCAAACCCCACTCTTCATTACAGCTATTCATTACAGAATTGTCTGTTGTATTTATTTTTTCTGTGTGCAAAGCATAGAAAGTTATAATTATTTCCAAATGTTTCCCCCGTCTGTGGCAGCGGAGCTGTCCGAGGTGCTGAACAAGCGCAGCGCATAGACGGCCACCTGGGGCGGCTCACTCAGGCGGTCCAGGACTGGGCGCGGGGCGTCGGCGGGGTAATTCTCCTCCCCAAACAGTGCGCGATGGTACATTTGAACCTGAATGGATAGATGAATAAACAACTTAAGTAAAGAGTTGTTTTGTAGCTATTCAAAATGAATGGTGGACAGATATATCACCTGATTCGCCAGCACCATCTTCTCCTCAGCTGTGAATTTAGTGGATCGGTTTTGGTCTGCCATATTGATCACACTGCGCCAGCTGCTGCCAATCTGGCTTTTAAAGCCCCTCTGATTGATTACTGAAGATTTTATTGAGAATGAACATATTTGTCAGAGCCTGTGGGCAGGGGGTGGGGGGGACGCATATATAGGCCAAATAAAATACTATTACTCAATAATAAAATCCTGTAAATTAAATAGAATTAAGTTATCAGATCCAGTAAAAGTGATAGGTGTCATTCAGAGGATGTTGCATCGTGCAGTGGGGGAGGAGAGATAAAACGATATCATTCTGGCCATCTAATCTCATGACATCCAGCCATAGGCAATATTTTTTTCTATCAGATGCATTTAGAAATTATTTTCACTTTGGTCTTGCTATAGTGTAGCGTATTTACATGCTTGCAGTATTTTAACTGCAGTTATTGGTTTGAGAAGCATAATAATATGGAATAATAGCCTATATATGGAGATAGACAGACCGGATGAAGGGAGGGGGGGGCGGCGGAGCCCTTGGCTTTGTCTGGTTTTACCGGATTTGTCCAGGAATTGGAGCTTAAAAGGCAAGCGTGTGTCTCTTCCCTGCAATTCTCCAATGAGCGGACAATGCATAATTTTACGCTTAAAAGGCGTGGTTATAATGGTTGAGGCTGAGTTTAGCGCCGATACCAAGATATCAAGTGCGCCTTTCCACGCCCACTGCTTTGCGCTGCGGCTGGCGTTCGGCCTAGAAACTGCGCCGCTGCAACGATAGAGCCCCGAGTGTACGTAGCGCCTGAGATGCTAGTATGAAATAGACAACGTTTTTTCAGTTGTCAGCAGCAGAGGGAGCCAGAGAGCTGTGGAAGGAGATGAGAGGTTGACGCTGACAGACATCACATATTCTTCTCAATTACTCATTTACTGTGTAGTCATGTTTCCTTGTTTTAGTTTCCCTAATTAATAATCATAAAGTGTTGGTTGACAATAAAATAAATATATCTCAGATTTGGATCAGAGAGACAAGTCAAATGTGTCTCTAATCTGGACTAGATTAGGCTCCGTGATATGAGAAAGGTTGTGATTTAGAGGTGTAGAGGCAAGATGTTGGAAGTGAACTGAAATAATTTTACTCCTCAAATCATCAAACTAAGAGTTTTTACCACATTAGCAAATGAATCAGGATTATAATTTTAGCCACACACACACACACACACACACACACACACACACACACACACACACACACACACACACACACACACACACACACACACACTGACACAGTTATCTGACTGCACGCCCTGTAGTGGTGACACTGTTCATTGCCGTAGGCTATAGAGAGTGCAGTCTAGGGTTGATTTTGATTCTAAGCTATCATATAAACTCCCTAATATACTTCCTATAATATTCCTATATGAATTTAGCATTTTGTTTTGATCATAGGATTACTGTTATTAATATTTGTAGGGGAGAGAGAGGCAAATACGAACATCAAAGATAATCCAACAATCAATACTCTATCAATACATTACAATACATCACTAATGCCTTATCAATAATCCATTTACAGTCATTAAAAATAAACACACACACACACAGCGAACTGGTGTTTTTAAAAGTGTCATTATTATTACTGCAGCACTACAAACTATGACATCACAAACACACACACACACACACACACACACACACACACACACACACACACACACACACACGTTTAGTATTAAATAATAGTGAGATAACCAGAATGGGTAAGATTTGTTTAATGGCAGATGTTGATACTTATCTACACACTACACACTCATCTCTTCATTACCTCATATCAACAAGATATTCTTTGATTTGAGGAAATTTGTAATCACAAATTAAGTAAAATTGATAAAAAGTATAGAATAAAATGTTTGAAACCAATACGATCATAATTTGACCTTAAATTGATGGAAACATGAGAGATGTTTAGTTTGGTGTGACATTAATAAAATACAAACAAAACAAAGAACCTGTCAATCATCAACAACAGACTCTCAGGTGAACAATAACTGGATTCTGTCGGGTTAAATATCTAATTTATTTCATTTCCCAAATAAAATACCTGGTTTTACATGTGATGTGATTGATGTGATGAGACAAAGATACTTGGTGGTGGAATGAGGAAGTACAGGAAAGTATACAGAGGAAGAGGTTGGCAAAGAAGAAGTGGGATAAACAGGGAGATGAAGAAAGTAGGCAGGGCTACAGGGAGATGCGGCGTAAGGCAAAGAGAGAGGTGGCAAAGACTAAGGAAAAGGCATATGGCGAGTTGTATGAGAGGTTGGACACTAAGGAAGGAGAAAATGACTTGTACTGACTAGACAGAGGGACCGAGCTGGGAAGGATGTGCAACAGGTTAAGGTGATGAAGGACAGAGATGGAAATGTGCTGACTAGTGAGGAGAGTGTGTTGAGAAGGTGGAGGGAGGACTTTGAGGGGCTGATGAACAAAGACAATGAAAGAGAGAAGGTTGGATGGTGGGGGGACAGTGAATCAGGAAGTGCAGCGGAATAGCAAGGATGAAGTGAGGACATCTATATGAAGAAGATGAAGACTGGAAAGGCAGTTGGGCCAGATGACATACCTGTGGAGGCATGGAGATGTTTTGGAGATATGGCAGTTATTAACTAGATTGTTAACACAATATTGGAAAATGATAGGATGCCTGAAGAATGGAGAAGAAGTGTACTGGTGCCAATCTTAAAAAATCAGGGCGATGTGCAGAGCTGTAGTAACTACAGAGGTATAAAGTTGATCAGCCACAGCATGAATTGCCAGCAGTAATTAAGGGCTGTAGTACCATCAGAGGTTTTAAATCCTCCATTAAGAAGTGGCTGAGAGAGGGTCAGTCCTGCGGCCACCTATAGTCATTGGTGTGACCTCATATACTGTTTCTTTCTGTGCTATGTCATTTATTTTTTACCATTTGCCAATGTGTGATTTTAGTGGATTGCTATCATCATCATCACTTTATTGTCAGACACAAGGTCCATTAAAAAACACACAATACATATAAAACAGGTAACAACACAATAAGAGCACCTGACATTTCTACAGTAAGGCACTGTACCAGTGTTTCCAGATGGAAGACATGTATCTCGTGTCACTGAGATTGGGTTGAGAGAGCAACATAATGAGCATATTCTGAGACATATTCAGACGACAGATAAACCTATACATCAGGTTTCTCAACAGGGCATGAAAGGTGCTCACTCCTGCTCCACAAAACATGTCACTGGCGCTACTACACCTTGGCTTCCTAAGAAGGATCCTCAGGCAGTCATTATAAGCAACCTGGAGCTTTTTAATGCTAGCCTGCTTATACTTGACCCACAGGGGGGCAGTATACAGAGGAGTACAGTAGGCTCTAAACAGGTTAACCTTTACATCATCTGAGCAAAAATAAAACTTCTTCCTCAGCATGTTAGCTTGAGCATACAGTACACGCCTCTGTCTGTACATGTCATCATCATCACTCATTTGATCAGTTATAATATGACCCAAATATTTAGTTTGACAGCAAACTGCCAGCACCTGCCCAGACAAATAAAAAGAAGGAAAGGAGAGATCCTTATCATCTCTTGTTCTGCAGATCATAGTGACACTCTTTTTAGCATTATATTTCACATCAAAATGACCTCCATAGTCAGAACAGATATTCAGCAACTGTTGGAAACCAGTACTGCTTGGAGACAGGATAACCAAATCATCGGCATACATAAAGTGATTTACAGTGGTGTTACCAATCACATATCCCGTTCGACAGCTGCTGAGCTGTACAGAGAGTTCATTCATATATAAATTGAACAGGGCGGGGGAAAGAAGCCCCCCCTGACGGACGCCATTGCCGACACCAAAAGGAGCAGAGACCGTATTACTCCACCTTACCTGCATGGTCTGGTTAGCATACCAGAATGCCAGGATTCTAATAATGCTAACAGGCACGCCCCTCTCCCTCAGTTTCAAAAATAGTTTCTGGTGGTTGACTCGGTCGAATGCCTTAGAGGCATCAATAAACCCCACTAAAACAGAGGAATGCTTACCTTTATACATATCAATAACCTCTTTTAATGCATAAATACAGAGGTCAGTGCGATGCTTGGCTTTGAATCCAAATTGATTGTCAGACGTGACTAAAAAGGAACTTAAATGATCTAATAAAATTCTCTCTAAAACTTTAGAAAGTACACTGGCCAGTGCAATAGGTCGGTAATTGTCCACACTCCCCACCTTACCTGCCTTGTCCTTGATGACTGGCACCAAAGTGACCGACAGCAAGGAGTCCGGCAGCGGCCCATGTGTCATGAGGCCTGTAAAACAGATGGAGAGCAGGACAGCCACCCTGGGGCTCGCATGTTTAAGATGCTCTGCCGAGATATTATCTTGGCCGCTGGCTTTGTTATCGGCCAGCTGAGTTATAGCTTGAAGCACCTCGTTAACTGTAAAACCAACAGCCTCGCTGTTAGGGATGCTGCTCACTGGCAACGGGTCACTTTTTACACAGTTAAACACAGCAGAATAATGCTGCCTCCACAGCTCAGCTATGTCAGCAGCACCAGAGACTCCCTCAATCGTGCCAGGTAGCAGCGTACTGCCTCGATTCAAGGCCTTCACCTCATTCCAGAAGCCAGTGACATTGCAGCTAAGGAGCTTCTCAGCCATGCATTGAGTCTGCTCTCATGAGTTGTTCATGTTTGGTTATATACTGATTGATTGATTGATTGATTTATTCGATGAATGACAAAAGTAAAGCACATCATACACAAAAATATAAAGGCCACTCATACATCACCATCAAGGATAAAAACACAATAAAGTCCGAGGACTTGTTTCCATTATGGTCCTTGGTCTCGGACAGACGACTCAGACCAACATAAAAACAGACATAACAAAGAAACATAAAACTACTTCCAACCTATAGACTATTAAAAAAAACCCATTTAAATTGTTAAAAACAGTTTTACCAAAAGCAATATAAAAAACATTTGAAACAGGACCCATCCCGAAAATAAAGAACACATTAAAAAGGCTAAAAAACCAATCTGACTAAAAATAAATAAAATAACTTTAAACAGGCTATAAATTAACACGTTAACTGCCAGCGACGTATGCATACGTCAAGCAGAATCCAACCGTTAACTGCCAGCGACGTATGGATACGTCAAAAAAATCGTTTTTTTTTTTTTGACGGTGGATCGTTGATCTGTTCCTTTTGCATCTTCTATTATACTGTTAGAGCCGCCGGGCGTGTGCAATCCATTCCGCCGACCCACTGAGTGGCGACGGTGCTCAGACTATTGAGTGTTGTTTGGCCAGAAACGCACGCATTCCAGCTGAGCTCAACCGAGGACCCAGAAGCGAACGAGCCTCATTCTCATACTGTAGGCGAAAACCTTTCACACGGGCGCACGGCGGTGGGGGCTTCCACAGGTGGACTGGGTGGAAAGCACACTTTGAAGCGCGCAGCATAAGCCTAGAGTCACACAAGGCTTCGTCAAAGCTCTCAACCGAAAATCCAAGAACGGATTAAGCCACATCCACGCTCGCCGACGAGGGACCGCCAGAGAGAGGCTGCTGCTCACTTCTCAGACAGGCAGGAGAGACTGGCTTGTGACTGACAAACACGGAGACACGCCCACGGAGGGAGGAGTTGTAAGGAGAGGGGGTGCGGGTGCTGCTATGGAGGAAATTACTGTTCAGAACTATATTGTTTATGTCTGATGTCTCACTGATGCCAAAAATAAATGGTTAAAGTGACTGTTTGATATTGAATTTCACAAAACTGCGATTATCTCAGCTTTTTGTCTCAGACGCTGAAACCATGCTGTACTCAACGGCTAATATCTACATAACTACTAACTCTACAAACTAACTCTTTTAGACAGAGAAAGCACACATTCTATTAGTACTTTTGTGAACTTTGTGTTGACAAACTCCAAGCAGAAAATTATCCTTGGCTCTTGTAAAATGAGCCAGAATCCTCAAAAAAAACCCTCTGGCAAAAGCTACCTACAGTAAAAAAAAAAAGGCTGGCAGTGAATGTGTTAACAATACTCAAAATATTTACATTTACATACCCGAACCAGTCATGAACCAGATTTTGAGAGAGGTTTTAAAGCTGCTCAAGGTGTCAATCAGCTTCAGGCTGTCCGGAAGGCTGTTCCACAACAGCCCGGCTGAGTATTTGAAAGAGTTTTTGTTCATACAGCTCTTAAATTTAATGGGGACAACATTGTGGAAGCTCCCTCTGGTGGAGTAGTTATGAACGTCATTTACCTTGATGAAATAATTTTGGAGATATTTCGGGACCATATTATGCAAGATCTTATGGACCAGGCACAGCTTGATTTGGTTCACTCTTTCCTCCACTCTAAGCCATCTGAGGCTGGAGAAATGGCCAGGCAGGAGGTGGGTTCTGGGATGGAGAGAGTGTAACAGCCGTACTAGTTTGTTTTGTGATATTTGAAGTTTATTTTTGAGGGCCTTGGTGATGCCGGTGAACCAGGAAGTACATGCATAATCAAAGTGACATTGTATCAAAGCGCCCGCCAGAATTTTTAAAGTACTTATGTCTAGAAAGGAGGAAAGTCTGGCCAGGAATCTAACCTTCTGATTTATTTTGGAGATGGTTTTTAAAGCCATGCTCTCTCCCGATACTTTACTATCCAGGATACAGCCGAGATATGTAATTTCCTCCTTGCTTTCGACGGTCACATTGTCGACTGTGATGGTGAAGCCAGGGGATTTTTTAAGTTTGGCGTTAGAGCCAAACAGAATTGACTCGGTTTTTCCAAGATGGAGAGATAATTTATTATCTACCAGCCATGTACTTACTTTCTGGAGTTCGTTGCTAAGGATAAGTTCTACCTCCTCCTTCTCTTTGTGGGAGACCAGGAGAGCCGAGTCGTCCGCAAAGAGAAACAGGTTGCAGTCACATGCCGACTTCATATCATTTACATAAATTAGGAAAAAGAGTGGACCCAATATGCTCCCTTGGGGCACCCCGCACCGTAGGGGGAGAGGGGAGGACAGGGTACCGTTCACATCGGTAACCTGCTCTCTTCCCTTTAAATAAGACCCCACCCATTTGAGGGAGGTGCTGTTAAATCCCAAGGACCTGAGCTTGTACAGGAGGATGTCATGGTTTACTGTATCGAATGCCTTCTGAAGGTCCAGCATGACCATCCCACAGTACTTACCAGAGTCCACTTCTTGCCTTATGAAGTCATTTAGATAGAGCAAGCAGGAGTCTGTTGAATGTGACTTCCTAAAGCCAGATTGAAATTCATACAGCAGACTATGCAATGATAGATAACTGTCTATCTGATCAAAAATGACTTTTTCAATTACTTTAGATATTGAAGAAAGAATTGAAACAGGACGATAATTTCCTGGTTCCAGTTTGCTTCCTTTTTTGTGTAACGGGGCTACTTTAACTATTTTGAATTCACGAGGAATCTGGCCTTGTGCTATGGACATATTAATTATAAACGTTATAGGTGGAGTGATGACTTCAGCTGCGTCTCTTAGAAACCTGGACGGGATATTATCAAGTCCGGTTGCTTTAGATGGGTTCAGGGCCTTGAGTCTTTTAAGCACCTCCCCTTCAGACACTTCTGTAAAAGAAAAAGCATCTGGCTGAACGTTCATCTTTTTGTAGAATGAATCAACATGGCTCTCACCAAAAACCCCTGTAAAGGTCGGAAGTTTGTTTACCAGGGTGTCTGCTATAGTGGTGAAGAACCTGTTGAAGCAGTCTGCAACTTTAATTTTATCTGATATAACTGTACCATCTATAATCAGGGTCTTATTTATAGTTTTTGTCCTAAGTCTGTTGTTTTGCCCTAGGTGTTTCAAGGTTTTCCATAGTTGAGAAGGATTATTTTTGTTTTCTGCTATAGACTCCCTGAAGAAGTCCTGAATAGCAGCTTTGTATCTGGCATGGGTGTTCTTTCTGTGGTCCAGAGCAGGACCCTGCCTGGGCCTGCCTGCCGTTACCCATTGACTAAAGGCCTCCCTAGCTGCAGCAAAATGTTAATTCCAACCTGGCTTACCTGTTTTACAATTAGAATAAGTGATGTAGGGGCTACTGGCCTCACACAATGTTCCAACAATGGCATCATACATAGTACAGAGATCATGGTGGTGAGCTGTATCTTTACAGTTAACATCCAAGCACAGGATAGCATCATAGGGTAACAACACCTGATTCAAAAGAGCCTCCGTTTTCCCATAATAAAGTAGGACATCGTTACCTGAGAGTTTAGACCAGTCTAGTTTGGACCTAGAGCTGTTGTTGACCTCCCGGGTCATCTCAGGGAGACTGTCTAACTCAATGTAACAAATAAAAGGTAAATGATCACTCATTGATGTCTCATACACAATCTCCATAGATCGCAGATTGGCATGGGCATCAGCGAGCAAACACAGTGATCTAGCCAAGATGTGGTGTTCCAGCTTCACTAATATAAGAGAAGCTGTCAGCTGGCAACAGCACTTGGCTAGATATAGTGAGTTCACTATCATTACAAAATTGAGTCAAGTGTCTAGCAAATAGGGAGCTTCTATCAGAAATGTCAGCATTCCAATCACCAACCACATAGACACAAGTACAGAGATTATCCTGTATAAAACAGTTAATAAAGGCAAGTTTGTTAAGGTAGTCATCCTCATTGTCTAAGCACTCATATGGAGTGTACACATTAAGAACAATAAACTCCTTGTTGTTGGACTTGTACTTCACAGCAATGCACCAGTCCACCTCCAGCCTGATAACACTGATCACTGAGTCCAGCTTTATGTGCCAGAGGATGGCGACACCTCCCGCTATTCTCCCCCGCATTATTCCCATAGACAGGTCAGTCGTTGACTCGCCAACACCATGAAAGTTGTAATTAAAAGAGTTCAAGAGGCCCAGGTCTTGTTTGGAGAGAAATGTCTCTTACAGACAGAGAATGTCACATTTTAACAGTAAATTGTCAACAGCTATGCGTCGAGCTCTATCCCCAGCGCTGCAGCCTAGACGCAGCCCCCGACAGTTGTAAGAGCCAACCCGCATGACTTATAGATCAGCCGAAGCCGCAGGCGCATTTACACCATCAGCAGAGGAGGGCGGGGTTAAGTTGGCACCCACAGCACCCTTCTTGCGAGGTTCATAATACCGCCTGACCACAGAGCCTTCAGGCCAGAGATCAGGGGTATACATCTCTGCAACATCGTTACACTCTGCACTCACTTTAAAGGAGCTGTAACGATTGCCCATAGTCACTATACGTTCACAGTTAACTTTACGGCCAAGATTATCACCAAGATAGCTTGCCAGCGACTCTGCATCAATGTCCGGTGCAAACTTGGTCCCAAAGACACTCACCAGCTTCGTCCTGATGACTCTAATGTTGCCTTGCGCACGCGTTCCAACAATAGGTTTAGACCTCCTCAGTTCGGGCTTAATTCTCCGGCTTAATGCTATCTACCTCTATGTGTTCTATTTTTACTGTTATGCGCATTGTATATGTTGTATCTTGCTAATAGTAAGTATCATTTTTTGTCATGTATCTTGATTGTTTAGACATTAGGATTTTCCTTTAATTGCTGTATTTGATATGTACTGTGTGCGCACAGGACTCTGTGTGCCCAGGGACTACAGATGCAAATTAGCTTTTAGCTATCTCTGGTGCAATATATTTATTGTG
The DNA here is from genome assembly GCF_964638095.1 of Poromitra crassiceps. Taxonomy (NCBI): domain Eukaryota; kingdom Metazoa; phylum Chordata; class Actinopteri; order Beryciformes; family Melamphaidae; genus Poromitra; species Poromitra crassiceps. The sequence continues at coordinate 16,959,427 of NC_139643.1, forward strand.
TACTGTCCCTGCATCAATAAACGATAAAGATAAAGATAAAGTTATGGGAAAGAGTGGTGGAAGCTAGTTTAAGAGAAGCGGTGAGGATAAGCGAGCAACAGTATGGTTTTGTACCAGGAAAGAGCGCTACAGATTCAATACAGATTAGCTACTCACCACGGCTAAGAATGAGTCTCATATCACAGAGAAAGAATTCAAATTTTTGTTCAATCCTAACCCCCGTATGCCATCATTCTACATGCTCCCCAAAGTACACAAGAACCTCACTGAACCACCAGGGAGACCTGTGATTTCACGCAATGATTCACTCACAGAGCCTATCTCTAAATATGTGGACTTTTTTATCAAGCCTTTACTCCCATCCCTCCCGGCATACATCCAAGACACCACGGATGTTCTTAACAAAATCCAGGAACAGAAGAACATCGGCCCTAATGCAATTCTAGCGGTTATGGATGTGGCCGCACTTTACACATCAATTGATCACGGACAGGGGCTGACCGCCCTGAGACACTATCTAGACCAACGTCCGGACACACATGAACCACCTACAGACTTCCTGATCAATCTTACTGAATGGACACTCAATAACAATGTGTTTCTATTTCAGGATAATGTGTTTAAACAGATCAAAGGCTGTGCTATGGGAGCATGCTTCAGCCCTTCCTACGCAGGATATGGGTAAATGGGAGGAAGACTATGTATATCATCCACGTAATGTCTTTAGAGATCACCTAATCTGGTGAGGAAGATACATCGATGATGTTATACTGTGGTGGGGGGGACAGAAGATGAGCTGTTATCTTTCCATAGCTATTTAAACTGTACCAATAGTAACATCCAACTCTCTTTAGAATATGATCAAAATAAGATTAACTTTCTAGACCTATGTATCAGCAAAGATGCTACAGGCAATCTACACAGTTCGATCTACAGAAAGGAGACACATAAGAATACCACACTCCACTCCAATAGCTTCCACCCAAATACATTGATCAATAATATCCCCTTTGGACAGTTCCAAAGATTACGTAGACTATGTGATACAGACTTGGATTTCCAGATTCAAAGTAAGGAGATGTACAGCCGTTTCAGAGAACGCAATTACCCCCCAGAGACACTAGATGCAGCCCTCTTCAAAGCCAGCGCACTAGAGCGGCAGTCTCTTCTTACACGTAAACCGAAAACCAACAAACCAGACCAAGTCTATTTCTCCACCAGATTTAGCACACAGTCGTACGTAGTGAGGAATATCATTAAACGTAACTGGGATCTCATCAGGAGCGATGAGACGTTACAAAGTGTCTTCCCAGATCCCCCTATATTCTCTTTCAGAAGAGCACCAACTTTAGGGGATAAACTAATGCGCAGTCACCAACCTGCCAAGGAGACAGCCACTTGGCTACCTAGAGTCCCAAATGGCACCTTTAAATGTGGCCATTGCAACCAATGCGACCTAGTAGTAAAATCCAAAGGCTTTACTCATCCACACACATTACAGACCTACTCTTTAAGACATTTTGTGAATTGCAAAACCACCCATGTAATTTATATTCTGTCTTGTCTTCGATGTGTGGCGTTCTATGTAGGACGCACTAAGCGACGGTTTCAGGACCGTCTAGCAGAACACAGATATGCTGCTAAGATTAACAACATGGACTATGCTTTGGTTAAACATTTCAAAGCTAGCCATGCTGACTACTCTGTTTCCTTCACAGCCATCGCTATAGATCACGTCCCGTCCACATCTAGAAGAGGAAATCGAGAGAAAGCCCTTAATCAGCTAGAAAGCCGCTGGATTCATAGACTACAGGCTTTACGTTCCCCAGGGCTGAACGATGCTATAGATATGGTTTCTTTCCTATAGACATCCTCCCCTCAGGAATTTGGTAGCCCTCTCCTCTGCTTTATTTCCCCCCCCCTTTTGTTTACAAGGGTTATGCATCATGATTATTATATATGTATTTTCTTATTCTATTGGTCTCACAACGTATTATGATTATAGATGTTTGTTGTTTTGTGGTGTATGTACTTTTCTAGCCTAGGAGTCTCTTTGTATATAAAACAAAGGTCAGTAAGTGTATTTATGTGACATGTTGACCTCTTGTGGTTAATATTATGTACTTTTTTCCAGCTAACAGCTGTTAAGTATTGCCATTAAGGCCACACCCATGGGTGTGGCTTGCTGAACTTATTAAGGCTTCCTTTACTGACTTGTTTCCTGTTTGCAACTAGCCCTGAAGAAGGCCTTATGGCCGAAACATGTTGGCTGTTTTATTCTGTTCTATGAAGAACTAGCCTTATATTAAAGCTTTTTAATGAAGAAGAGTGCCTTGGAACCTTTTTGATGAACTCTATGCCTTCCCCAACATCCAAAGAGCACCTTCTGTAAGCATTTTTTCACTTTAAGGAACGCCGAAGCCCTCCTTTCCTTCCATATGCTACAGATTCAATGTTTGCTTTGAGAATGTTGATGGAGAAGTAGAGGTCAGAAGGAGCTGCATTGTGTATTTTTGGATTTAGATAAATCATGTGATAGGGTGAGAGAGGAGGTGTGATATTGTATGAGGAAGTCAGCAGTGGCAGAGAAGTATGTAAGAGTGGTGCAGGATATGTATGAGGACAGTGTGACAGCGGTGAGGTGTGCAGGCAGTCAGAGTGACGGATGGGTTCAAGGTGGAGGTGGGATTACATCAAGGATCGGCTCTGAGCCCTTTCTTGTTTGCAATGGTGATGGACAGATTGACGGACGAGATCGGGCAGGATGATGTTCATGGATGACATTGTGATCTGTAGTGAGAGTAGGGAGCAGGTTGAGGAGAGCCTGGAGAGGTGGAGGTATGCACTAGAGAGAAGAGGAATGGGCAGTAGGAGCAAGACAGAATACATGTGTCTGAATGAGAAGGACAGTGGAATGATGAGGATGCAAGGAGTTGAGGTGGCAAAGGTGGACGAGTTGAATACTTGGGGTCAACTGTCCAAAGTAGGTGGTGGAGAGGTAAAGAAGAGAGTGCAGGCAGGGTGGAGTGGGTGGAGAAGAGTGTCAGGGGTGATTTGCGACAGAAGGGTTTTAGCAAGAGGGAAAGGGAAGGTCTACAAGACGATAGTGAGACCAGCTATGTTGTATGGTTTGGATGCAGTGGCACTGACGAAAAGACAGGAGTCAGAGCTGGAGGTGGCAGAGTTGAAGATGCTAAGATTTTCATTGGGAGTGACTAGGATGGGCAGGATAAGGAATGAGTACTTTAGAGGGACAGCTAATGTTGGCCGGTTTGGTGAGAGAGGCCAGATTGAGATGGTTTGGACACGTGCAGAGCAGAGATGCTGGTTATGTCGGGAGAAGAATGCTGAACATGGAGCTGCCAGGCAAGAGGAAGGCCAAAGAGGAGGTTTATGGATGTAGTGAGGGAGGACATGCAGGTGGTTGGCACCACAGAGGAAGTTGCAGAGGACAGGAAGAGATGGAAACAGATGATCCGCTGTGGCGACCCCTAACGGGAGAAGCTGAAAGAGGAAGACATGTGATGTGATTACAAACATATTAATGTTCTCATTTTAAGGCATAGCTCTGTGTGTGAGAAGACAGCAGCTGTCAGTTGGTAGTCAGTGTGTGTTTCTCTCTCCTTCCTCTATCTGACCACATACACTGAGGCAGGGAAAGACCTGAACCAGAACCCAGGGTAGAGTGGTTCAGTGAATGTGGAGTGGAAGGTGTGGATGTGGATCAGTGTGTCAGAGGAAACTCTGTAGAATGACAGAGAGCCAGCAGACCAGTCCAGATACACTGCTACTCTGTCAGAGTCAGAGAAGGAGATTCCCGTGGATACTGATGTGTTATTGTGATAGGCAGAGTAACGACCAACAGATCTGCAGCTCAGACTCCAGGACTTATTCCCTCCAAGCACACAGTCAGCACCCTCTCCTCTGCTACTGATTTCTCTGTAAGTCACTCCTATATCAACCTTTCCTATCCTCTCAACCTCCCAGTAACAGCGACCAGTCAGACCATCTCTACACAGCAGCTGAGGCCAGGTGTCAAGTCTCTCTGGGTGATCAGGATATGACTGCTTCACTCCCAGCACTGTCACTTTCCTGTTGTCTTCAGACAGGAGGAGCTGTCTGTCTGCTGTGTTTGGGTCCAGTGAGAGTTCACAGGCATCTGATTGAGAGAACAAGACACAATACAGAAACAATTTTTATTCTAATAGAGCTGTTTATTATTTGTTGAGTTATTAACACTGAGTTTTATAATTTCCTAACAGTTTCATGGTGACAAATTATATCAGCCATCATCTTCAATCACAGTAGGACTTGACTGAATAGATGTCACAAGCTGCTGTGTATAGGGACTTTCCATGTAAGCAGTTTGTTTGCTACTTTATTTCCCTGAATCAAACTAAATACACACTTACACTTCCTCACTCCTGGTTTCAACCTCTGGACTCCACCATGGCCCAGACTGTGGGGGGGAAAAAGTCAGACCAGAATATTCTATTTGATGACAGAAACATAACCTTCTCTATGAAGGGTTTTCCATACATCACTCATATTCACCATTAAACATGTATCAATTCTCCTCAGCAGTATGACAGAGAGTGTGTGACTCTCAGCCTTCTAGCAGACATTACATCTCCATACCTGAGAGAGTCCAGTCTCCAGCGTGGATCCTCCAGTCCAGCAGAGAGCAGCTTCACTCCTGAGGCTCCTGGATGATTGTAGCTCAGGTCCAGCTCTCTCAGATGGGAGGGGTTGGAGCTCAGAGCTGAGGCCAGAGAAGCACAGCCTTCATCTGTGAGCAGACATCCTGACAGCCTGCACACACACACACACACACACACACACACACACACACACACACACACAGAAGCGTCATGCCCATTGAAACTGAGGGGGGATTTTTTTCTTCAAAATTCATGGAATGGCGGTCATTAGTAGTAGGAGCATCAATCCCTTTTTCAAACATGTGAAAATAGAATTATGATCATTATTATAGGCATAATTTGCATAGCAAGTTAATTGGCTACATGTGCCAGGCAGCTAAAGTAGCATTGTAATGCTAGCAATCCCTCAATCATGTTTACATGTCATGTAGAGCTGTTATGGCAGTGAGCTGTTAGTTTTTACGGTAACCCTTCCTTTTATAGTCCGGTAATTACCAGGTATTTACCTGGTAACTACCAGGTATTTGCACGGTAATTACAAGTATTTACTGGGTATTCACCCGGTAAATTTACCCGGTAATTACCTGGTATTTACCCAGTGATTATAGATTATAAACCTCCACTATTACCTATCAATTTGTGTAAATGTGACCGTGTTAGGTTGATAATAACTATAATATTTACCAGGTAATTACCAGGTATTTACCAGATATTAACCTGATAACTACCAGGTATTTACCTGACATAGAGAGCTTAATTTAAAAACTTAAAGCTTAACTTAAAAAAATCATTGCAACATATTTAGTTTAATTACTCAAGAAGCCTGAGATTATTTCATATTCATTTAAATCCATCAGCAGAGCAGGTATGGATGATGAAGGTTTTGTGTTCTTTATGTCCGTCATCAGTTATTCCACATCATTTGTATTATGCCTTATAGTCTCTGCCAGCGGCTCAATACTCAGAGCAAATAGTAAAGGGCTAGGACAGTCCTCCTGTCTAACCCCTCTAGGGAGAAATCAGAGCAGCATCCATTCACTCTAATGTGTGATTTTGGATCATTATAGTTAGAGATGCACCGATCGATCGGCACGTGACCGGAACTGATCGGCCGTGACCGGTGACCTGCGCCGGACAGTCTACATAGCCGATTCTGTGTGCCGGTTGGCTCCCCCCCTTTTCACGTGATGTGACAGGCAGCCACCACACATGCCAGCATACCTTCCTTGTTGTTGAATTTTTTCACCGTCAGTAAAGAAGACAAAGCTCGCAGTTTGTCACACATGCAAGTCGAAAATAAGCGGTGGTGACAAAGGTTCGGCCGAGCCCCGCTCGGCTGGAGTCCAGTCTGAGCGGCTCGCTTCACCTCACTGGCCCCTCTCTCTCTGCTCTCTCTCCCCGGGAAGCGGTGCTCCAGCAGCAACCCGCCACCGCCCACAGCCGGCTTGGCGAGGTGAATGTGAGCATTGTGTCCAGTATGATAACCATTCCCCAACCTGCCTTCTCCCATTCCACATCACCGCTGCTGCCTCAGCGTGTCAGTCATGTTGTAACGTGGATACAGGAGAGACTATTTGTTTCGTATTGCGAATACATGCAAAACAACATAATAATAAAAATGCATCGGACTCAAGTGTGCAAGGTTTTCTGTGCGTGACGATCTTTTTTCGGATGGCAGATTAAACGCATATGAAATTTCGGACTGTGTGTAAACTCCGCCTGATATTCAGACTGAAGATCGTTACTGTAACTCATAAACTCATTTCCCCTTCTACTCAAGAGGACTGGTCTGGAGCCAGGCTATAAACTCCTTGTCCATGGATCACATTTTGATGTTCTGTTGCACCTGTTTTCTTTTGGAAAAGTGAATGCATGATAGCTGTGGGATATAGGCTATTGGATTTTATAAACATTTTTATTCATTGTATTTGCACAAAAAAGCTCTGTCCAGTAACCTGGAACACTTTTATTTTGAGATCTGTTTGAGTGAGATGGTCCTACTTAATGCAAATGATAAGAATTGTTATATGAATCTTAATTGTCAAACAAAGTTACAAAAATGTTTGTGTAAGCTGTCAATTATTGTTTTTAGAAAGAGAATCGGAATCGAATCGGTATCGGCAAGTCAGACTATTCAAAAATCGGAAATCGGAACCGGCCAACAAAATTGCAATCGGTGCACCCCTAATTATAGTTTTTATCCACTTGATAAAAACAGAATTGAATCCAAAAACTTGTGTTTCATTTAAAAAGCTCAATTCAATCCTGTCGAAAGCTTTTTGAGCATCAATACTGAGTATTAGAGATGTTTGTTTATGCTTTTGCGCTCTTGATATATTTATAGTTCTTATATTATTTGCTTCCTGTCAAAACGGAATAAACCTGTTTGATCAGGTTTAATCAATTTTGCAATGCTTTTCTGTATTCGTTGTGCCAAGATATTAGTTAGGCTGTTGTTTTTCATCTTCATGCCGATCTCGTTCAGCCGAGGTGGTCCAAGCTTCGGTTCATGTTTACTCAACATCAACAATCTTTATTATATATCATCATCTTATTCTATCCAACCTGCCTCTGACCATACGACTAATGAGCTAATGATCATATTTGCGATACGATGTAACGACACATGGTTTACCGATACATACAGTTAATAACAACACGGGTATCTATGTTGGCAATCTGTTTATTGGCAGAAGCATTAAAGCAAGCAAATATGTGTCAGCATTTGGCTTGTGTTATTGCAATGACATCCTATTGAGACATCACATGATTAAGACAAAACTGATCATCGGCAATATACTTAACTTGCACAGTAACATTACATTAGTGTTATAGTCTCAGGAGAGCAGAAGAGTAAATAATGAGCCATATACATGAGAATTATTGTTACAACATTTAAAACCTCAACTTTCACAAATCCTTTGATCCAGGCAATGTGCCTGTTGTGTTCCCATCAAGCTAGCTGCTCCATGGTACTCTGGTGGTCATCCCTTGAAGAAATTAATGATAGTGTTATTAATCACTGTATAACATAGTCACCACATGTCAAAATTTTGGTTACAGTCATATGTTGGCATAGCCACCTCGCTAATAATGTCATACAGTCTATGTGGCCGGGGCTATCTAGTACGGCTTGAAGTGGTCCGTATATGTTAACACGTTCACTGCCGTGGACGAGTTAACTCGTCAAGCAGAAACCAACGGTTGACTGCCGTGGACGAGTTAACTCGTCAAAAAAAAAAAAAAAAAAATTTGACGGTGGGACGTGGATCAAAGCCCCCCTCCTATAAAAATATGGGAACCGAACGTGTACAACCCATTCCACGACCCACTAAGTGGCGACAGTGCTCTCCAGACTAAAGAAAGCCGAGCCAAAACTGCAGGGAAAAGCGTGAGGAATCCATTCTCATACTGTAGAATGGTTTGGCGAAAACGCTTTCGCGCTGGCGCACAACGGTGGCGCACAACGCTGGGGGGTTCCAAAAATAGACTGGGTGCAACACACTTTGGGACACGCAGCATAAAGCCCAGAATCGCACTCAGCTTCATCCCAGCTCTCAACCGAAACCCCAAGAAATGAACGAGCCCCATCCAGACTCGCTGACGAGGGGCCGCCAGGCAGCACAGACAGGCAGCAGAAACTCGCTTGTGACACAGGCTGCAGCCACCAGAGACACACCCACGGAGGGAGGAGTTTGAAGGAGAGGGGGGTGGGGGTGCTGTTATGGAGGAAATTACTGTTCAGAACTATTGTTTAGATGTCTGATGTCTTACTGATGCCAAAAATAAATGGTTAAAGTGACTGTTCTATCGAATTTCACAAAAAGGCATTTATCTCAGCTTTCATTTTCAGACGCTGAAACCATGCTGTATTCAACTGCTAATGCCTACATAACTACTAACTCTACAAACTAACTCTTTTAGACAGAGAAAGCACACATTCTATTAGTTCTTTTGAGATATTTTGTGTTCACAAAGACCTAGCAGAAAGGCTAGGACTAGGCTCTTGAAAGATGAGCCAGAATCCTCAAAAAAAACCTTGGCAGAAGCTACCTACTGATTGGAAAAAACTGTTGGCAGTGAATGTGTTAACACACAATGCTAATCTTGAGCTAGCGTTAGCTTAAAAACATGCATGGGCATCAGTCAAACAGTCCAACATAGTAGAGCACCAATTGTGCGATCAAATCCACCACAGTTATACAGTTTGATAGCAGTTTACCTTGGAGCCTTAGCAGCAGCTTGCAGGCTACCTAGCAGGCTGGAGGCTCACAGGCAGACAAAATGAGATGGCGGTCAGCTGGATCGAGTGCACCACACACTGTGTTTTAGCTTGTGCCTACCTGCTTTGTTTGTGTGTGTGTGTGTGTGTGTGTGTGTGTGTGTGTGTGTGAGTACAGAAATGTGAGTACAGAAATGCAAACCAGAGTCAAATTCCTTGGATGTGTACATACTTGGCCAATAAAGCGGACTCTGATTATGGTAAGGTATAGCCTGCACAGACATAAGTTGTGGTAACTGTGTTAAGAGCTATGAAAATGTGACTACAGAATAGATGAAAAGGTGCCAGCAATCATAAGAAACAAATGGTAACAAATTAGTTATAATAATGCTGTCAAACTCTAGCAAAACCTTAACTGCTTCAAAGACAAATGGATGATCCCCTTTGTGGTTTAATTTGCTCCAGTTTGAGAGTTCTCCACTCACTTTCCGATATAATATTAGAAGTCCTTTCTTGTATTTTAGGTTTCAACAGCTGAAGCATCGAGATGAAAGAATGAAATGTCCTCATTGGCAGTAATTCACAGAGGATAAGAAGTGCTAAATGTTACACACAAATTAATAGCACAGAGACCTCCCCAGATGTTGGCTGATATTAATCTGTATGTGAAGTAGGATGTAAATGAACATGTTGAGGGATACAGACCTGAGAGTCTCCAGTCTACAGTGTGGACTCTCCAGTCCAGCAGAGAGCCGCTTCACTCCTGTATCCCGCAGGTCGTTGTTACTCAGGTCCAGCTCTCTCAGATTAGACGACTGGGAGCTGAAAACTGATGATAATGCCTTACAGCATTTCTCTGTGAGCTTGCTGTGACACAACCTGACAAAATAGATAGAAAAGTTTACTTACTTTACTTGTTTGACGAATGCAGAAAACATGAGTACAAAAATCGAATCCATAATAAAACATCACACAATGTTATAGTTACCACATATTGTTATACAAACGCATCATAACCTGAACGTAGCTGAGGGTCTCCACTCTACAGCGTGGATTATCCAGTCCAGCAGTGAGCAGCTTTATTCCTGAATCTTGCAGGTCATTGTTACTCAGGTCCAGCTCTCTCAGACTAGACTGGGAGCTGAGAACTGATGATAACACCTTACAGCATTTCTCTGTGAGCTTGTTTTGATTTAACCTGACAGGATAGATAGAAATGTTTTACTTATTTTACCTGTTTGACGAAGGCAGAAAACATGACTACAACAATTTAAATCCATTAAAAAACATACGTTATAGTTAGCACATACTGTTATAGAAAAGCATCATAAACGGATTGTACCTGAGAGTCCCCAATCTACAGTGGGGATTATCTAGTCCAGCAGAGAGCAGCGTCACTCCTGAATCTTGCAGTTCATTGTGACTCAGGTCCAGCTCTCTCAGACTAGAGGACTGGGAGCTGATAACTGATGATAACTCCTCACAGCATTTCTCTGTGAGCTTGTTTTGGTTCAACCTGACAGAATAGATATAAATGTTTTACTTATCTTAATTGTTTGACAAATGCATAAAACATAACTACAAAAAGATCAAATCCATAAAAAACATCACACAATGGTATAGTTACCACATATTGTTATACAAACGCATCATAACCTGAACGTACCTGAGGGTCTCCAGTCTACAGCGTGGGTTATCCAGTCCAGCAGTGAGCAGCTTTATTCCTGAATCTTGCAGGTCATTGTTACTCAGGTCCAGCTCTCTCAGACTAGACATGGAGCTGAGAACTGATGATAACACCTTACAGCATTTCTCTGTGAGCTTGTTTTGATTCAACCTGACAAAATAGATATATACGTTTTACTTATCTTACTTGTTTGACAAACGCTGAAAACATAACTACAAAAAATCAAATCCATAATAAAACTGCATACAATGTTATAGTTACCACATAGTGTTATACAAAAGCATCATAACCTGATATTACCTGAGAGTTTCCAGTCTACAGTGTGAATTATCCAGCCCAACAGAGAGCAGCTTCACTCCTAAATCTTGCAGGTCATTGGTACTCAAGTCCAGCTCTCTCAGAGTAGAGGGCTGATAGCTGAGAACTGATGACAAGTCCTTACAGCACCTCTCTGTGAGGTTGTTTTGATTCAACCTGACAAAACGCATATAAGTACTTTACTGGTTTGCATTCTTTGGGAAATGCACAATAATATGAATATAGAGAAAAAAAACATAAATCCATAATCAAAAAGCATGTGATGTTATTATGAGACATTGTAGAAAAGCATCATAACCTCATCTTACCTGAGAGTTTCCAGTCTGCAATGTGGACTGTTCAGTCCAACAGAGAGCAGCTGCACTCCTAAATTCAGCAGTTCATTGTTACTCAGGTCCAGCTCTCTCAGACTAGAGGATTGGGAGCTAAGAACTGAGGCCAGAGCCTTACAGCTTATCTCTGACAGGTTACAGCCACTTAGCCTGAGGAAGAATTAGTTGTGAACAATTGTCCACAAAAAAGTTATCTTGCGTATGAATACTTAATTATATATATTGAATAGGTCAAGATATGCAAGCACTTACATAGATTTATTGGACGCTTTGACCACTGGTAGCAGCTTCAGAAGACCCTCCTCTGAAGCAGTGTATTTCTTCAGGTCAAACACATTGATCTCCTCTGATGACAGTAAGATGAAGACCAGAGTCAACCACTGAGCAGGGGATAGTCTAGCTGTGGAGAGACTTCCTGATCTCAGATAGTGTTGGATCTGCTCCACTAGAAAACGGTCATTCAGCTCATTCAGACAGTGGAACAGATTGATGCTTCTCTCTGGAGATGGATTCTTCTGGATCATCTTCTTGATGTACTGGACTGTTTCCTGATTGGTCTGTGAGCCACTGCTTGTCTGGCTCAGCAGGCCTCGTAGAAGTTTCTGATTGGTCTGCAGTGAAAGGCCCAGGAGGAAGCGGAGGAACAAGTCCAGGTGTCCATTTGGACTCTGTAAGGCCTTGTCCACAGCACTCCGGTAGAGGCGTGTTAGTTTAGATTTGTCTCTTGATAGTGTTGACCACCAGGATGTTGATTGGGTTTCTGACAGTAGATTGACACCAGTGTTGATGAATGACAGAAAGACATAAACTGCAGCCAGAAACTCCTGAATGCTCAGATGAACAAAGCAGAAGACTGTGTCCTCGTTCAGCCCATGCTCCTCTTTGAAGATCTGTGTGAACACTCCTGAGTACATGGAGGCTGCTGTGATATCAATGCCACACTCTGTGAGGTCGGCTTCATAGAAGATCAGGTTGCCTTTCTCCAGCTGCTCAAAAGCCAGTTTTCCCAGAGAGAGAATTATCTCCTTCCTCTCTGTATTCCAGAGTGGATCTGTCTCGGCTTTCCCATGATACTTGATGTTCCCCTGTTTTGACTGAACCAGCAGGAAGTGGATGTACATCTCAGTCAGGGTCTTGGGCAGTTCTCCCCTCTCCATGGTTTCCAAGACAAGCCCCAGAACTGTTGCAGAGATCCAGCAGAAGACTGGGATGTGACACATGATGTGGAGACTTCGTGAAGTCTTGATGTGAGAGATGATTCTATTGGCATGCTCCTCATCTCTGAATCTCTTCCTGAAGTACTCTTCCTTCTGTGGGTCAGTGAAGCCTCTCACCTCTGTCACCACGTCAATGCACTCAGCAGGGATCTGATTGGCTGCTGCAGGTCGTGTGGTCATCCAGAGGCGAGCAGCAGGAAGCAGTTTCCCCTTGATGAGGTTTGTCAGCAACACGTCTACTGAGGTCGACTCCATAACATCAGTCAGGATCTTGTTGTTCTGGAAGTCTAGAGGAAGTCGACACTCATCCAGACCGTCAAAGATTAACAGAACCTGGAACTTGTCAAACCTGCAGATTCCTGCTTCTTTGGTCTCAGGAAAGAAGTGATGAATAAGTTCCACCAAGCTGTAGTTTTTCCCTTTCAGTAAATTCAGCTCTCGGAAAGTGAATGGAAAAGTGAACTGTATATCCTGGTTGGCTTTGTCTTCAGCCCAGTCCAGAGTGAATTTCTGTGTTAAGACTGTTTTCCCAATGCCAGCAACTCCCTTTGTCATCAATGTTCTGGTTGGTTCATCTCTTCCAGGTAAGGGTTTAAAGATGTCTTCACTTTTGATTGTTGTTTCTGGTCTGGCTGGTTTCCTGGATGCTGCTTCAATCTGTCTGACCTCATGTTCATAATTGACCTCTCCTGTCCCTCCCTCTGTGAGGTAATGCTCTGTGTAGATCTGATTCAGAAGTGTTGGGTTTCCTGCTTTAGCGATCCCCTCAAACAGACACTGAAACTTCTCCTTCAGATTTAATTTGTGATTACGTTGGCAGACTGCAGCAACCGTTTCTGAAATAACAAATTACACGAGTCAGTGGATGTTGCTCTAAATATGAGAAGTGTAAACATTTTCTATGAATGCATACTTTTGCTCTCAGGGTTTTTTCTCTGCCATTATAAGGCTTATGTGCAGCACTTAAGCCAAATTAACTTAAAATCAATGTTTGTCCCCAGTGCAATACTTTATCAAGATTTGTCTTTAAGCTTTTTGGATGTTTATTTATTTTCTGCTCAGGATTTTCCTGTTTGGTCCAAAATGATGTGAAATTGATTTTTTTTATTGAAAAACATAAAATGTTCTACGCCTAAACCCTCACGCCCCCCACCCAGTGAGACACCCCATGACATCTGTTGTTCTCACTGGTGGTCAAAAAGGTCCTGTGTGTGCTGCCCAATGTGAAATGCAAACAATGCAACAATAAGAAACAATACTTTATTCAGCATTACACACACATTAATAAATCAATGATTTCATCTGATGATTCATAAGGGTTGCGCATATTACTTTGCAATCTGGAATTTAATTGATCTTTCTTGAGAAATGTCTATATTTAGCTATATCATATATCTCCCATTTCCCCACCACTTCCCCTCTCCATCATGTTAAAGCTGTTAAAGCCTCTTACTGCTGTGTAGAGAGTCAGCCAGCTCCTCCTGCTTCATTCTCCTCAGGAAGAGCAGTGTGATGTTTAGAAAAGCCTCTGTGCTGCTCCTCCTCTGCTCTTCCTCCTCACCGTCCACCTCCTCCTCATCCTCCCTCTGACTCGCCAAGCATTCTGGGTAATCTGGACTCAGAACCCTCTGGAATCCCTTCAGCTCCTTCTTCACAAAAGTCACAATGTTCTCCTCAAGCAGCTGCAACAAAATTTGATTAAAACTTTCTTACAAAAATTGTGAAAAACAACATCAGGTCCATCTGGCATAGACTGAAAGCCCACTGTTAAGACCAGACTGTTAAGACCAGACTGGTTGTTTCGTATTTCAATTGTAGCTGCAGTAAAGTGTAAAGAAAATGTGTTGCTGTACATTTACACACCATAAATATGGAGTCCATGTCTGTTTGAAGCTCCTGGACAGACTGGCCACTGGGAATGTCTGACCTCTCCTGGTGGACTCTGGAGAAAACATAATGTATTTGTCATACAATGTCTCTCTCTCTCACTCTCTTTCCCTCTCTCTCTCACACACACACACACACACACATGCATGCATGCACGCACGCATGCACGCACGCACGCAAACACACACACACACACACACACACACACACACACACACACACACACACACACACACACACACATTATGTTCTGTCATGATGGATCCTAGTAGAAACAATGCACATGCTGCTCTGATTATTTGATGTGATGTTTTGAGAGCAGAAACTAAATGAACAGAGTATCATGACTTATTTCCTCTGTTGAGCAGAGTCAAATAAACTAATTTGTTTTCCATTCTTACCTTTGCTCAGTAGACTGCTGTCCATCTTTGAATGCAAGAGGATTATCTATAGACCAGTCACTCTTCATGGACACACAGCTGGGTACAGCAGAGTCTGCTCTCTCCTGTTGGATCCTGATAGAAATAGGACCAAATCAGGTTTTGGACCAGAACCAGTTCATATTCCAGAAGCAGATAGAATATTGTTAATATCCTGGTAATCTTCAGAGGGAATTTGTCATGCTGACATGAAAAATTACTTTTTTAACTATTTTAGATCACATCCCTGGTAATAAAACATTTTGAACAATGTGGGCTCTATTCTCCCACAGGCCATCGGCGCTATTACGGGCCTTAACCGCAAAAAAACGTGCCTTGCGCCAGAACCCTCTGGAATCCCTTCAGCTCCTTCTTCACAAAAGTCACAATGTTCTCCTCAAGCAGCTGCAACAAAATTTGATTAAAACTTTCTTACAAAAATTGTGAAAAACAACATCAGGTCCATCTGGCATAGACTGAAAGCCCACTGTTAAGACCAGACTGTTAAGACCAGACTGGTTGTTTCGTATTTCAATTGTAGCTGCAGTAAAGTGTAAAGAAAATGTGTTGCTGTACATTTACACACCATAAATATGGAGTCCATGTCTGTTTGAAGCTCCTGGACAGACTGGCCACTGGGAATGTCTGACCTCTCCTGGTGGACTCTGGAGAAAACATAATGTATTTGTCATACAATGTCTCTCTCTCTCACTCTCTTTCCCTCTCTCTCTCACACACACACACACACACACATGCATGCATGCACGCACGCATGCACGCACGCACGCAAACACACACACACACACACACACACACACACACACACACACACACACACACACACACACACACACACACATTATGTTCTGTCATGATGGATCCTAGTAGAAACAATGCACATGCTGCTCTGATTATTTGATGTGATGTTTTGAGAGCAGAAACTAAATGAACAGAGTATCATGACTTATTTCCTCTGTTGAGCAGAGTCAAATAAACTAATTTGTTTTCCATTCTTACCTTTGCTCAGTAGACTGCTGTCCATCTTTGAATGCAAGAGGATTATCTATAGACCAGTCACTCTTCATGGACACACAGCTGGGTACAGCAGAGTCTGCTCTCTCCTGTTGGATCCTGATAGAAATAGGACCAAATCAGGTTTTGGACCAGAACCAGTTCATATTCCAGAAGCAGATAGAATATTGTTAATATCCTGGTAATCTTCAGAGGGAATTTGTCATGCTGACATGAAAAATTACTTTTTTAACTATTTTAGATCACATCCCTGGTAATAAAACATTTTGAACAATGTGGGCTCTATTCTCCCACAGGCCATCGGCGCTATTACGGGCCTTAACCGCAAAAAAACGTGCCTTGCGCCTGTTTCGGCAAGATAGCAATAGGCTTTAGGCTGCCAAATGCGCTTTAGGCCGAATGGGCGTGGCGCAGTCCCAAAGTGGGCGTGTCGGCGCTAAATACCAGCCTAGTTATATCTTGGGAGCTGGCCTACATTTAGCGCTTTGCGCTTTTGAAAAGCAGGCCTATTCTCTGCCTTCACTGCTTCTTCTCTGTCACCCTTCTCTCTCTCTCTCTCTGAGTTCCCAGCATGCATTGTGTTTCTTCATTTCGCTACTAAATAGCCACCAAATGAGCCAAAATAGATATAAAAGGTAGTTCTAAATTAATGTGTAATGGTAACACAGCCTGCCATTGTCAACATTTCAATATTGGACCAAATAAATCATCGAAATTAAAACACCACCCTAAGTGAAACATATATGTCCTCTTGAGCCTATATATACCCCTTGTGGAGTTAACGTGATTTAGAGAAGTAACAGCGGAACGCGCTTCGGAACGCGCTTCTAATGGCATCTGCTATACTCTGATGTCCCTCCAATAACTTGGCCCTATTTCACAATTAGTTTTACAATAAAAACACATTTATGCAATGACTTGACATAATGTAGGGTATATTTATGTGCATCATCCTTCCTGCAGCAGGCGAGAGAAAATGATATCTTTCTGGACAAACTTTCACCAATCTAATAGGCTATATTTTTCTAGCTGATGCATAGAACATTATTTTCACTTTGATCTTGCTATAGTGTAGCGTATTTACATGCTTGCAGTATTGAAACTGCAGTTAGATTGCTTTGAGAAGCATAATAATATGGAATAATAGCCTATAATGCAGACAGACAGGCTGGATGAAGGGAGGGGGGGGGGGGCAGAGCGTTTGGCTTTCGTCTGGTTTTGCGGGATCACTGGAATTGGAGCTAAAAAGGCAAGCGTGCGATTAGTTTATTGCACTTATCCAATGAGCATGACGGTGCATAATTTTACGCCTAAAAGGCGTGATTGTAATGCTTTGGGCTGCATCTAGCGCCAGCACGACGATATCAAGTGCGCCTTTCCACGCCCACTGCTTTGATCTGCGCCTGCCGCTCGGCCTAGAAACTGCGCCGATGCAACGATAGGGGCCCGTATGCCCAAAACGTTAAAAAAAATCTAAATCAAAATTCAAACATGTTTTCTTCCTGTGAAACAAAGTCTACAGTCTGCTAATGTAAGCTGTACTAACCAATTTCAAAAATCATTTTTGAGGGCTTTTTCTATATTTGATTGTAATACATAATTACAAATTAACTAATTTGTTTTCCATTCTTACCTTTGCTCAGTAGACTGCTGTCCATCTTTGAATGCAAGAGGATTATCTATAGACCAGTCACTCTTCATGGACACACAGCTGGGTACAGGGGAGTCTGCTCTCTCCTGCTGGATCCTGATAGAAATATGATTGACCAAAATAGACCAAATCAGGTTTTGGACCAGAACCAGTTCAAATTCCAGAAGCAGATAGAATATTGTTAATATCCTGGTAATCTTCAGAGGGAATTTATCATGCTGACATGAAAAATTACTTTTTAACTATATTAGATCACATCCCTGGTAATAAAACATTTTGAACAATGTATGCCCAAAAAGTAAAAAAAAAAAAAAAAAAAAAAAATCAAACATCTTTTCTTCCTGTGAAACAAAGTCTACAGTCTGCTAATGTAAGCTGTACTAACCAATTTCAAAAATCATTTTTGAGGGCTTTTTCTATATTTGATTGTAATATATTTGTACATAATGTATCTATTGATTTAAGTGCATTTTCTACGAGTATCTGTAACTGTATGTATGTATGTAATCTGATTATTATTGGATGTGATGTTTTGAGAGAATAAACTGAATCAACAGAGTATAATGACTTCTTTCCTCTGTTCAGTAGAATCAAATAATAACAAAGTCATCTCTTTTCAGTTCTTACCTCTGCTCGGTAGACTGCTGTCCATCTTTGAACGCAAGAGGAGTCTGTATAGACCAGTCACTCTTCATGGACACACAGCTGGGTACAGGGGAGTCTGCTCTCTCCTGCTGGATCCTGATAGAAATATGATTGACCAAAATAGACCAAATCAGGTTTTGGACCAGAACCAGTTCAAATTCCAGAAGCAGATAGAATATCATTAATATCTTGGTAATCTTCAGAGGGAATTTGTCATGCTGAAATGAAAAATGACTTTTTAACTATTTTAGATCACATCCCTGGTAATATACATTTTGAACAATTTATGCCCAAAAAGTACAAAAAAACTAAATCAAAATTCAAACATGTTTTCTTCCTGTGAAACAAAGTCTACAGTCTGCTAATGTAAGCTGTACTAACCTATTTAAAAAATAATTTTTGAGGGCTTTTTCTATATTTGATTGTATTATATTTGTACATCATTTATCTATTGATTTAAGTGCATTTTCTACGAGTATCTGTAACTGTATGTATGTATGTAATCTGATTATTATTGGATGTGATGTTTTGAGAGAAGAAACTGAATCAAACAGAGTATAATGACTTATTTCCTCTGTTCAGTAGAATCAAATAATAACAAAGTCATCTCTTTTCAGTTCTTACCTCTGCTCGGTAGACTGCTGTCCATCTTTGAACGCAAGAGGAGTCTGTATAGACCAGTCACTCTTCATGGACACACAGCTGGGTACAGGGGAGTCTGCTCTCTCCTGCTGGATCCTGATAGAAATATGATTCACAAAAATAGTTCAAATTCCAGAAGCAGATAGAATATCATTAATATCTTGGTAATCTTCAGAGGGAATTTGTCATGCTGAAATGAAAAATGACTTTTTAACTATTTTAGATCACATCCCTAGTAATATACATTTTGAACAATGTGGCCCCTATTCTCCCACAGGCCTTCGGCGCTAAAACGGGCCTTCGGCGCAAAAAAACGTGCCTTGCGCCTGTCTCGGGAAGATATCAACAGGGCTTTAGGCTGGTAAATGCGCTTTACGCTGAATGGGCGTGGCGCACTCCCTGAATGGGCGAGAATGGTCGTTTCGGCGTTAAATATCAGCGTAATGATATCTTCCCACCTGGCGTAAATTTAGCGCTTTGCGCTTTTGAAAACCAGGCCTATTCAGTGCGCTGGTTGCGTGGAGCATTCCTCTGGCTCTCCTCTGTCACCCGTCTCTGTGTCACTCCCTCTCTCTTGCTCATATCAGTCTGAGAGGCACAATACGACTCTCTCTCTGTGACTCCCTCGCTCAGACAGACACAACACATAGCAGCACCCAGCTTCCCATCAGTGCCTGGCATGTCCCAGCATGCATTGTGTTGCTCCATTTAGCTACTAAATAGCAACCAAATTAGCCGAAATAGATATAAAAGGTAGTTCTAAATAATGTGTAATGGTAACACAACCTGCAATTGTCGAACATTTCAATATTGGACCAAATAAAACATTGAAATGAAAACACCACCCTATGTGAAACATATATGTCCTCCTGGGCCTATATATACCCCTTGTCGATTTAACGTGATTTAGATAAGTGACAGGGGAACGAGCTTCTACTGGCATCTGCTATACTGTGATGTCCGCTCCAATAACTTGGCCCTATTTCACATTTAGTTTTACAATAAAAACACATTTATGCAATGACTTTACATAATGTAGGGTATATTTATGTGCATCATCCTTCCTGCAGCAGGCGAGAGAAAATAATATCTTTCTGGACAAACTTTCACCAATCTAATAGGCTATATTTTTCTAGCTGATGCATTTAGAACATTCTTTTCACTTTGATCTTGCTATAGTGTAGGGTATTTACATGCTTGCAGTATTTAAACTGCAGTTAGATTGGTTTGAGAAGCATAATAATATGGAATAATAGCCTATATATGGAGACAGACAGACTGGATGAAGGGAGGGGGGGGGGGCAGAGCACTTGGCTTTGTCTGGTTTTACCGGATTTGTCCAGGAATTGGAGCTTAAAAGGCAAGCGTGTGACTCTTTACTGCAATTCTCCAATGAGCGGACTATACATAATTCTATGCTTAAAAGGCGTGGTTATAATGGTTGAGGCTGAGTGTAGCGCTGATACCAAGATAGCGAGTGCGCTGGTCCACACCCACTTACTGCGCTAGGCGGCCTAGCACTAGGCCTTAAACGCAGTTTCTACGCCGATTGCAACGATAGGGCCCTGTATGCCCAAAAAGTTAAAAAAAAAAAAAAAAAAAAAAAAAATCAAAATGCAAACGTTTTCTTCCTGTGAAACAAAGTCTACAGTCTGCTAATGTAAGCTATACTAACAAATTTCAAAAATCATTTTTGAGGGCTTTTTCTATATCCAATTGGGTAACACTTTACAATAAGGGTACATTAATTAAGGGTTAATTAATGCTTAGTTAATGCTTAATAAGCATGAATTAACATGAATTAACAGGGTTAGTAAAGCTTAGTAAGCCTTAATTAACCCTTAATTAACATTAACTAATGTGCATTAAGTAAGGGTTGGTTAATGCTTAATAAGCATTAATTAACACACCGTAATTAACATGACTAGTAGTGCTTAATAAGCATCCATTACCCCTTAATTAACATTAATTTGAGGTTTGCTGGTTCCGTTTCTTCATGTGGCCCTAATTTATATGCATGTTCTATAAGCATTACTTAACTGTAATTAACCATATATTAATGCTGTTTGCGACCCTTATTGTAAAGTTGCAAACATATATCCCTTAAGTAACACTTAATAAAAGCTTGAGTGTGCCTAATAAGCATTACTTACCTGTAATAAACCATGTATTAATGCTCTTTGTGACCCTTAATGTAAAGTTGAAAACATGTATGCCTTAACTAACACTTCATTAATGCATTAATGTGCTGAATAAACATTACTTATCTGTAATTAACCATTTATTAATGCTCTTTGTGACCCTTATTGTAAAGTTGAAAACATGTATGCCTTAACTAACACTTCATTAATGCATTAAAGTGCTGAATAAACATTACTTATCTGTAATTAACCATTTATTAATGCTCTTTGTGACCCTTATTGTAAAGTTGAAAACATGTATGCCTTAACTAACACTTCATTAACACATTAAAGTGCTGAAAAAACATTACTTATCTGTAATTAACCATTTACTAATGCTCTTTGTGACCCTTATTGTAAAGTTGAAAACATGTCTGCCTTAACTAACACTTCATTAACAGATTAAAGTGCTGAAAAAACATTACTTATCCGTAATTAAGCATTTATTAATGTTCTTTGTGACCCTTATTGTAAAGTTGAAAACATATATGCCTTAACTAACAGTGCATAAACTTATTAAAGTGCTGAAAAACATTACTTATCCGTAATTAACCATTTATTAATGCTCTGTGTGACCCTTATTGTAAAGTTGAAAACATCCCTTGAATAACAACAAGCGTAAGAGTGCTGAATAAGCATTACTTAACTGTAATAAACCATTTATTAATGTTCTTTGTGACACTTGTAAAGCTGAAAACATGTATCACTTAAGGAACATTTCATAAAAGCACAAGAGTGCTGAATAAGCATTACTTAACCGTAAATAACCATCTATTAATGCTCTTTAACAATAACAGCGCCCTGGAAGCCGAATCAACAGCCCTCGGAGCAGAGCTTCCGCAATTCCGTTATGATGCGTTGTGATGTGAAAAGCGTCACAGCTGAACGTTTTGCCAGAGGATGAACTGGGAGCTCTCAGTCTTGAAAACATGTAGCAAAGGTAAACATTGCCCATCTGCTTATATCAACAAGCATTATAATGATACAAAGTGAGTTGATAATCGGTAAATGAATGCTCTTTGATGACTGTAGCATATGTACTGTAATTCTGAATAATAATAATAATAATAATAATATAATATTAATATAAATGAGCATGGACAAGTACCAGATTTTCAGAATGACCAGAGCCCTTAAAAATGTATGACAGCAATGAAATTAGACAACACAGAGTTTTGGCTTTTAGCAAGATTATCTTAGTAAGAGTTAGATGAATTTAAAGCCTTTTGTTTGTAAACATGAATTCAGTACTTCAGCTTTTCACAGTTGACAATTTATAATTCCCCAAAAATAATAAAGTACGCCCACAAATAAAATATGTTGTCCCTTAAATCAGTCCAAAAAAAAAAAAAAAAATTGTTTGGGGCCAAAAGTCGATGGGTGTCTGTACGCGTCCCGATAAAGTTCATCCGCTGGACTGTGTGTGTAACGACCACTCCAGTCATACAGCAGGGTAGTCCTTGATGCTACTGCAGTGAATGTGTGGATTGCTCTTCTAGATGCTCAGTGGTGGCTCGCCGTCCCAGTCGACTGGGAGATCTGTAGTCTCGCTGTATTCCCCTGGATCCTGGGATTCATCCTGGAAGTCCCCGTCTACAAAAATCTGACAAGGTCACACCATTTCTCTCAATTACTATTCTGTAATCAAATCAATTGGTACAGGCTACAATATTTATAAAATGTGTGTAATATCCCAGTAAACCAATAGTAATTCAATCTACAAGCTACAGTGTAGGGATGTTCATCAATAATCGATAATTGATAGTTGAGGAATGAATTCGATCACGTGGAATTTTTATCGATTTTTGTTTTGTTTTTTGTTTTTTGCGGACTAGGTTTGGGTGGAATTCGTTCCTCCTCGCCCCACTCCATTGCACAGCCGACTAACGTGAGGTGGAGCTTCATATAGCCTCTAGTTTAAAACAAAACTGTTTTAAACATGGGGAATTCACAACGGCATGCGCCGCGGACACAAACAAACGCACCCAGTGGTCTGTGGACCTCAGCGAGGCTGTTATAACTATGACACTTCGCACACTTCTCTCCTAATTTTCAACAAAGTGTGAGTAGCAGTACACGTGTTTAAGTGAATTCAAGTCGTTTTATTTGTTTATAATGTTATGAACTATGAAGTAGCAGCAGTCAGCATGGACTCAGCTAGCCTTTAGCTGCTAACGCCCACCTGAATCAATTCACACACATCTCGGCAAATAATAATATCCACGCGTCGGACTCTGAGAGCAGCTGGATGGAACTCGACCATCAGGACAGATGAGGTTTTTGTCGCGAGTTTATAAGCCTGGAAGCCGCAGCCGGTGAGCTGCCTGAGTTCTACTTTCAAAATGTGAGTACAGTAGCCTAGCTAGCTAGTGTAAGGCTGTGTGACTGTGGTTGTCAACGTTACCGCAGGCACACTCATGACGTAAGGACGCGCCGAGCTCAGGCCTGTTGATTTGACTCTTGTGCTGTCAGCTAAGCTGGAAGACGCCGATTGCCTTACATCAGGGGTGGCCAAACTTTTTTGGTTGTGGGCCACATACAGAAAAATATAAGGATTCGCGGGCCAAACACTATTAAGCGCGTCAGTTTTCGCGGCAAAAAAATTGGACCAGAAAACCCTTCAAAATTTTTATTTCTACCTAAATAAATATATGACACATAGTTTATTGATGCGCTCACCTATTACAATGGGTATTTCTGTATGTTATCAAATTTTATTTTCCTGTGCCAACAGGTTAACACGTTCACTGCCAACAACGAGTTGAGTCGTCAAACAGAATCCAACCGTTCACTGCCAACGACGAGTTGAGTCGTCAAAAAAAAAAAAAAAAAATTTGACCGTGCTACGTGGATCAATGCCCCCCGCGTCTCCTATGGAGATATTGGAAGTATTGAATGTGTATAATCTATTTTACCGACCAGCTAGGTGGCGACGGTGCTCTCCCGACAGAGAGAAAGTCAACCAAAAGCAGCCGCCTCCCGCGGCTGCTTCCTCCATTCTCAAGGAAATGCCAGAAACGAACGAGCCTCATTCTCATACTGTAGGCGGGGACGCTTTCGCGCTGCTGCGGTGGTGGGTTCCAGAAATGGACTGGGTGGGCAGCATAAAGCCTAGAGTCGCACGGGGCTTCATCGGGGCTCTCAAACCCAAGAGACGAGTGAGCCCACACTCGCTGCCAGGGAGGGAGGCTGCTCAAACTCGCTGCCAGGGAGGGAGGCTGCTCAAACTCGCAGCAGCAGCAGCAGAGCACTCGCTTGTGACAAACGCAGGCTGAAAGCCACTAGACACGCCCACGGAGGGAGGAGTTGAAGGAGAGGGCGTTCGGAACTATATTGTTTGGATGTCTGATCTCTCACTGATGCCAAAAATAAATGGTTAAAGTGACTGTTCTGCCTGTTTGATTGAATTTCACAAAACTGCGATTATCTCAGCTTTCACTCTCAGACGCTAAAACCATGCTGTACTCAACGGCTAATATCTACATAACTACTAACTCTACAAACTAACTCTTTTAGACAGAGAAAGCACACATTCTATTAGTACTTTTGTGAACTTTGTGTTCACAAACTCCAAGCAGAAAATAATCCTCGGCTCTTGTAAAATGAGCCAGAATCCTCAAAAAACGGCTTGGCAGAAGCTACCTACAGCAAAAAAAAAACGGCTGGCAGTCAATGTGTTGAGACAGAGATAATTTAACATAACATTAGTATTAAACATGAATTCAGTATATATATATATTTTTAATAAATAGACCAGGTCAGGGTGCCCAAGTATAACCCATTTTCAATGGTTTTAAATTGAAAAAACAAAATGGGGGGAATCAGTTTTTTTGTTTTTGTTTTTCAGTTTCTTTTTCTTAATGTTTTTGTTTTTCCGTTTTTTCCCCCGTTTTCGTTTTCGTTTTCCGTTTTAAACTTTGAAACAGAAAAACGGAAAAACGTTTTTTTTTTTTCTAAATTCATGGCGGGCCACTTAAAAACGGGCAGCGGGCCGCAGTTGGCCCGCGGGCCATAGTTTGGCCACCCCTGCCTTACATCATGTAACCCAGGGGCACTCAATTAAAATTCATAGAGGTCCAGTTAGAGAAAATGTCCTGATTGCAGTAGCCTAATGGTACAATGTCTGTATGTAGTCAACAACTATGTTAAATCAAAATAAACATCAACAATGTTTATTTAGTTTTCATATTTAACTGGATTAATTATAAATAACTAGCCTACACTAATAATAAATACATGTTATTTTCTCATTTCAAGTAAAATAATGGCTGCATTTAAAAATAACATACAACAGAGTGCTTTGGGAAAATGTGCATCTTAAAAGTGCTTTAATTTGAGAAAGAAAATCTTTTCTTCCCTCAACTCCACCTTTTCTCTTGAGAGAAGTGAGCTCCCTATCTATCTATCTATCTATCTATCTATCTATCTATCTATCTGTCTGTCTCAATGTCTGTCTCTATGTATCTATCGGTCTGTCTGTCTCTATGTATCTTTCTGTCTGCCTGTCTGTCTATCGATCGTTCGCAATGCAAACGTCACATGCCGTTGGGCAGTGAATGTGTGAGTGTGCCCTCAGTCTGGATTTGAGTGTGTTTGCTCGTGTGACGCTTTCATAGACAGGTTAGGATCGCATCGCACTTCATAATGAGACATACTGCCTGGTTTTGAGCTGCCCGTGAGAACAATGAATGAACATCTAAGAGTCTGCCTGCTCCGGATTAAAACAAAATCTTTGTTTTTGCGGTCTACTCGAGCACGCCATGTGAAATGACTTATATCTCTCGCATATCTCCGAGTCTCTCGTCTCTACTTCGTCCATGTGTCACTGACACTCTCTCACCTGCAGCACTGGAACCGACTGGAACAGGCAATGTCGAATCGGATATTTGATTGGCTGAGTAGCATCACGTGTGATGATTTACAGCGCATGCATTGGTCTGTGAGCTTCCTGGCAGATAAACCAGTACCGTAAAGGGTAGAAAAGCATGTGCCGGTTAAAAAAGAAAAGCTCCGTGAAATGTAACAATTCTCAATGATTTATAGGTTAGGCTGGGTTCACACCAGCGACCCAAGCCTTGCCTATGCCTTGCCTTTACCCACGCTTTTAAATAGGCGTCCGTTTTAGTCAACGAGGCTGTGTACACGGGGCGCCTCAGCGTGAACCCTGCGTGTACCCACGCCTTGCCTGTGCCTTGCCGATTTTATCGTTTAGGCGTGAGTTCTATTTTCAAGCCGACTAGGCGCGTGCAGGCAGGCTTCTTCTGTCAAGCTTCTTCTGTCAAGCCATGAAAGAAAAACGCGACAATATCCGTGGGAAATGGCAAAGTCAACTGAATTTCAAAATAAAATGGAGTTACTACAACCGTGTTGAGCAGAGAAAGAGAGAGAGAGAGAGAGATTGACGGGTGGCTATCACGTGGGGTTTTCTCCCTTTTTTTGCAAACAAATCTTCATGAGAGAGAATAGCGACCGAAGAAGCAAGATGGACAATGTTGTTGTGCCAGCACATATTCTTGCAAGATCACCTCTCTAAAATGTCTGACTATAGTCAGACCTGGTTATACATATCCAGCATCAATAGAACATTAAATATATCAGATTTATTTTACCTAGGCTACCCATGACAATTCTGGACAACACGTGAAAAAATACAGTCGGGAGAGAGGAGAGGCGCTTGAGACTCGGCTCCAGGTTCGGCGTGCAAAAGGCGTGCGGTGTGATCGCAAAAGCGTGTAACAGGTTCACGCCCAGCTCGGCGTAGGCGTGGGTTGAGGCAAGGCAAGGCGTAGGTTGTCTGTGTGAACTAAGCGTTATAGGGCTCGGTCCGGATAGGACGGCGTCTGGGTCCGGATGCGGACCGGAGTCCGGACTTTGAGGATCGCTGATGTAACCTGACATGTAACATGTTTGTTTACCTGGCCACAGCGCTAGTGTCTGATATTCTTACTACACAGCGGCATCGCCATTATACCTGGCTGAGAACGCGCAAAGTTATTACCAGACCAGAGTTAAAAAAAAACAAACAAAAAAAAAACATTATTATTATTATTATTATTATTATTATTATTATTATTATTATTATGCTATCGATAATTGATCGTTCATTTTCCCGAATTTCGATTATGGAAATTGATTCAAAATGAACATCCCTACTACAGTGACAATAAAAGGAATGTATTATTGCAGTAAACCTACATATAACTTACATTTGAATCTCATTTTAGTTGTACAACAATGTGTGGATCTATACTCTCAGGTATCAAAAGTGCACTTACATTAATTCATAATTTTATAAAACAAAATGTAAATTGTGTAAATGTAATTAAAGTATCAGGAACTGTAGATACAGAGTAACTTTATAAACAAAATATAAGCATTAGATAATGTGCTTAGTCACAGAACCATAGTTAGTACTGTAACTAGTAACTCATATAAACAAAACAGAGGCATCAATGTGCTTAATCACTCCTTGTACCACCACAACAAGAGGAAATACACCAAAAATTAGCCTCAAACAATCACCACAAACAGTGACAGCTATACCAACATTAGCATGCTAGCTAGCTAGCACATTAGCACAACACACACATGTATCAGACAGAAACTAACTTAAAACTCTAAACGTACCTGGTAGGCTGCTTGTTACTAAAGAGGATAAAACGTCTTGCTTCTAGGTCCTCCTTCCTCTAGGCTGCAGGTTCGGAGTTTAATCTTTTATTTGCTTTCTTTGGTGAGCTCTTGGCTCCGTGGCGCTCAGTTTGCAATGTGGTGTGTGTGTGCTACCGTTAATCTCGTAGTCTAGAGGCGGAACTAATCTGACGCACCCGTGTTTATCGGACAATTGAGAACGTAACACACACACACCCGCCACGGAGCCAAGAGCTCACCAAAGAAAACAAATAAAAGATTAAACTCTGAACCTGCAGCCTAGAGGAAGGATGACCTAGAAGCAAGACATTTTATACCCTTTAGTAACAAGCAGCCTACCAGGTACGTTTAGAGTTTTAAATTCGTTTCTGTTTGATACATGTGTTCTGTGTTGTGCTAATGTGCTAGCTAGCATGCTAATGTTGGTATAGCTGTCACTGGTTGTGGTGATTGTTTGAGGCAAATTTTTGGCGTATTTCCTCTTGTTGTGGTGGTACAAGGAGTGATTAAGCACATTGCTAGCTAATGCATCTGTTTTGTTTATATGAGTTACTAGTTACAGTAACTATGGTTCTGTGACTAAGCACATTATCTAATGCGTATATTTTGTTTATAAAGTTACTCTGTATCTGCAGTTCCTGATACTTGAATTACATTTACACAATTTACATTTTGTTTGATTAAATTATGAATTAATGTAACTGCACTTTTGATACCTGAAAGTATAGATCCACACATTGTTGTACAACTAAAATGAGATTCAAATGTAAGTTATATGTAGGTTTACTGCAATAATACATTCCTTTTATTGTCACTGTAGTAGGGATGTTCATTTTGAATCAATTTCCATAATCGAAATTCGGGAAAATAAACGATTGATTATCGATAGCGTAATAATAATATTAATGTTTTTTTTTTGTTTTTTTTACTCTAGTCTGTTGCGCGTTCTCAGCCAGGTATAATGGCGTTGCCACTGTGTAGTAAGAATATCAGACACTAGCGCTGTGGCCAGGTAAACAAACATGTTACATGATGTAAGGCAATCGGCGTCTTCCAGCTTAGCTGACCGCACAAGAGTCAAATCAACAGGCCTGAGCTCGGCGCGTCCTTACGTCATGAGTGCGCCTGCGGTAACGTTGACAACCACAGTCACACAGCCTTAAGCTTCTGGCATACTCTTAGCGCACGCGCTGGAGGCGGGGCTCCGAGGAGGGCGTGCGCACTCTGCGCGGGCCAAAACAGAACATACTCAGTGCTCAGCTCGCTCCTCCAGGCAATCTGAATGAAATTGAATGTAACGTTCCCAATTCTATGTATTAAATTCTAAAAAACGACCCTCAACATTTGGGAAGGCTAAGGGCGTAAACATGGTCGTCCGTCAGAGCCTCGCCCCGCCCTCCCCGTGTGACGGCGGGTGGAGCGCCATCCTACGGGGAGGGGCCGCCGTCGGCTGACGGGGGCTGCTCGAAAATGTGACTTCACGGCGACGATACGTGCGTGACGACAGCTGCAGGAGAGTTGTGATTGGCCGTTGCCTTGGCTCTTCGTCGTAAAGTCGCCTTTCAAAGCATGATGTTAGATTATAACGAACTAGTTGTGTGGCTTAGCCATCCCAAATGTTGAGGGTCGTTTTTTAGAATTTAATACATAGAATTGTAGGGGTGTCACGATACACTCAGTTCACGATACGATACGTATCACGATACTGGGTTCACGATAACGATACGATACGATACGATTTTAACAATATTTTTTTAAACTTGAATAATGACAATATATGACTGGAAAAGTAGTATTTTATTTGAAATGCACAAATACAAAACATGCTGTTGTGGGAAATTGTTATTACAATAACAACTAGAAACAACATGAGATTGGAGATAAGGCTTATCTTGAAATAGAATGAGTTACACCGTCACTTAGATTTACTTTGAACTAAAAGGTTTCTCAGCAGTATAAATTCTCATTATGCATCTTCAGTTTTTCTTCAAACTCAAACAACAAGACTTTTCTTAGTCTATTTTTTATGCATCTTCAGTTTTTCCTGTCAAGTAAACAGTTTTGCCAGAAACTCAATTGAATGGTTTCTCTCCTGTATAACTTCTCATGTGTCTCTTCAGAGACTTGTTCAACTGAACTACTTTCCACACATTGAACTTCAACAAACAAAGACGTTTCTTTGTCTACTTTTGGAAAAAAAAAAAAAAAAAAAAAAAAATTCACGATATGAGATTTCATCTCAACGATACATATCGTGACGTTTTACTATCGCGAAATTTCGTGGGACGATATATTGTGACACCCCTATAGAATTGGGAACGTTACATTCAATTTCATTCAGACTGCCTGGCACACAATCTCCGCCATTTTCACACGGAGCTTCCACAGGAGGAGGGGGGGGGGGGGGGGTGTAGTGGCGTCCGAGCATGTAGGGCTAGCTGGCGCCGCCAGACGGCGAGACGGCTCCAATTCGAGGCGGACGGATGACCATGTTTAGGCCTTAAGCCACACAACTAGTTCGTTATAATCGAACGCCATGCTTCAAAGCATGATGTTCGATTATAACGAACTAGTTGTGTGGCTAAGCCTTCCCAAATGTTGAGGGTCGTTTTTTAGAATTTAATATATAGAATTGGGAACGCTACATTCAATTTCATTCAGACTGCCTGGCACTGATCGCCGCCATTTCTGGAGCACTCACTATGTTCTGTTTTGGCCTGCGCAGAGTGCGAGCGCCCTCCGTGGAGCCCCGCCTCCAGCGCGTGCGCGAAGAGTATGCCAGAAGCTTTACACTAGCTAACTAGGCTACTGTACTCACATTTTGAAAGTAGAACTCAGGCAGCTCACCGGCCGCGGCTTCCAGGCGTATAAACTCGTGACAAAAACCTCATCTGTCCTGATGGTCGAGTTCCATCCAGCTGCTCTCAGAGTCCGACGCGTGGATATTATTATTTGCCGAGATGTGTGTGAATTGATTCAGGTGGGCGTTAGCAGCTAAAGGCTAGCTGAGTCCATGCTGACTGCTGCTACTTCATAGTTCATAACATTATAAACAAATAAAATGACTTGAATTCACTTAAACACGTGTACCGCTACTCACACTTTGTTGAAAATTAGGAGAGAAGTGTGCGAAATGTCATAGTTATAACAGCCTCGCTGAGGTCCACAGACCACTGGGTGCGTTTGTTTGTGTCCGCGGCGCATGCCGTTGTGAATTCCCCATGTTTAAAACAGTTTTGTTTTAAACTAAAGGCTATATGAAGCTCCACCTCACGTTAGTCGGCTGTGCAATGGAGTGGGGCGAGGAGCAACAAATTCCACCCAAACCTAGTCCGCAAAAAACAAAAATCGATAAAAATTCCACGTGATCGAATTCATTCCTCAACTATCAATTATCGATTATTGATGAACATCCCTACACTGTAGCTTGTAGATTGAATTACTATTGGTTTACTGGGATATTACACAAATTTTATAAATATTGTAGCCTGTACCAATTGATTTGATTACAGAATAGTAATTGAGAGAAATGGTGTGACCTTGTCAGATTTTTGTAGACGGGGACTTCCAGGATGAATCCCAGGATCCAGGGGAATACAGTGAGACTACAGATCTCCCAGTCGACTGGGATGGCGAGCCACCACTGAGCATCTAGAAGAGCAATCCACACCTTCACTGCAGTAGCATCAAGGACTACCCTGCTGTACGACTGGAGCGGTCGTTACACACACAGTCCAGCGGATGAACTTCATCGGGACGCGTACAGACACCCATCGACTTTTGGCCCCAAACAATTTTTTATTTTATTTTTTGGACTGAAGGGACAACATATTTTATTTGTGGGCGCACTTTATTATTTTTGGGGAATTATAAATTGTCAACTGTGAAAAGCTGAAGTACTGAATTCATGTTTACAAACAAAAGGCTTTAAATTCATCTAACTCTTACCAAGATAATCTTGCTAAAAGCCAAAACTCTGTGTTGTCTAATTTCATTGCTGTCATACATTTTTAAGGGCTCTGGTCATTCTGAAAATCTGGTACTTGTCCATGCTTATTTATATTAATATTCTATTATTATTATTATTATTATTCAGAATTACAGTACATATGCTACAGTCATCAAAGAGCATTCATTTACCGATTATCAACTCACTTTGTATCATTATAATGCTTGTTGATATAAGCAGATGGGCAATGTTTACCTTTGCTACATGTTTTCCAGACTGAGAGCTCCCAGTTCATCCTCTGGCAAAACATTCAGCTGTGACGCTTTTCACATCACAACGCATGATAACGGAATTGCGGAAGCTCTGCTCCGAGGGCTGTTGATTCGGCTTCCAGGGCGCTGTTATTGTTAAAGAGCATTAATAGATGGTTATTTACGGTTAAGTAATGCTTATTCAGCACTCTTGTGCTTTTATGAAATGTTCCTTAAGTGATACATGTTTTCAGCTTTACAAGTGTCACAAAGAACATTAATAAATTGTTTATTACAGTTAAGTAATGCTTATTCAGCACTCTTACGCTTGTTGTTATTCAAGGGATGTTTTCAACTTTACAATAAGGGTCACACAGAGCATTAATAAATGGTTAATTACGGATAAGTAATGTTTTTCAGCACTTTAATAAGTTTATGAACTGTTAGTTAAGGCATATATGTTTTCAACTTTACAATAAGGGTCACAAAGAACATTAATAAATGCTTAATTACGGATAAGTAATGTTTTTTCAGCACTTTAATCTGTTAATGAAGTGTTAGTTAAGGCAGACATGTTTTCAACTTTACAATAAGAGTCACAAAGAGCATTAGTAAATGGTTAATTACAGATAAGTAATGTTTTTTCAGCACTTTAATGTGTTAATGAAGTGTTAGTTAAGGCATACATGTTTTCAACTTTACAATAAGGGTCACAAAGAGCATTAATAAATGGTTAATTACAGATAAGTAATGTTTATTCAGCACTTTAATGCATTAATGAAGTGTTAGTTAAGGCATACATGTTTTCAACTTTACAATAAGGGTCACAAAGAGCATTAATAAATGGTTAATTACAGATAAGTAATGTTTATTCAGCACTTTAATGCATTAATGAAGTGTTAGTTAAGGCATACATGTTTTCTACTTTACAATAAGGGTCACAAAGAGCATAAATAAATGGTTAATTACAGATAAGTAATGTTTATTCAGCACATTAATGCATTAATGAAGGGTTAGTTAAGGCATACATGTTTTCAACTTTACAATAAGGGTCACAAAGAGCATTAATACATGGTTTATTACAGGTAAGTAATGCTTATTAGGCACACTCAAGCTTTTATTAAGTGTTACTTAAGGGATATATGTTTGCAACTTTACAATAAGGGTCGCAAACAGCATTAATATATGGTTAATTACAGTTAAATAATGCTTATAGAACATGCATATAAATTAGGGCCACATGAAGAAACGGAACCAGCAAACCTCAAATTAACGTTAATTAAGGGTTAATGGATGCTTATTAAGCACTACTAGTCATGTTAATTACGGTGTGTTAATTAATGCTTATTAAGCATTAACCAACCCTTACTTAATGCACATTAGTTAATGTTAATTAAGGGTTAATTAAGGCTTACTAAGCTTTACTAACCCTGTTAATTCATGTTAATTCATGCTTATTAAGCATTAACTAAGCATTAATTAACCCTTAATTAATGTACCCTTATTGTAAAGTGTTACCTTTAATTGTAATATATTTGTACATGGGCCCTATTCTCCCACAGGCCTTCGGCGCAAAAACTGGCCTTACACGAAAAAAAAACGTGCCTTGCGCCTGCCTCGGGAAGATATCAACATGGCTTTAGGCCGCCAAATGCGCTTTAGGCGAACCGGGCATGGTGCAGTCCCAGAATGGGCGAGAATGGGCGTTTCGGCCTTAAATACCGGCCTAATGATATCTTCCTACCTGGCGTTAATTTAGCGCTTTGCGCTTTTGAATACCAGGCCTATTCAGTGCGCCAGTTGCGCTGAGCGCTCCTCTGCCTCTCCTCTGTCACCCTTCTCTGTGTCACTCCCTCTCTCTCCTCAGTCTGACAGGCACAATACGACTCTCTCTCTCTCTCTCTCTCTCTCTGACTCCCTCGCTCAGACAGACACAACACACGTCCGATAGAAAAAATAAGTTGTAAGTTCACTGCCTGGCATGTGAAATCTCCCAGCATGCATTGGGCTAATCCATTTAGCTAATAAATAGCAACCAAATGAGCTGAAATAGATATAAAGGTAGATCTAAATAATGTGTAATGGTAACACATCCTGCAATTGTAGAACATTTCAATATTGGACCAAATAAAACATGGAAATGAAAACACCACCCTATGTGAAACATATATGTCATATTGGGGCTATATATATCCCTTGTAGATTTAACGTGATTTAGATGAGTGACAGTGTAACGCGGTTCTACTGTCATGTCCTACTGTGATGTCTGCTCCAATAAATTGGCTCTACTTCACATTTTAGTTTTACAATAAAAACACATTTATGCAATGACTTTACATAATGTAGGCTATGGCCCCTATTCTCCCACAGGCCTTCGGTGCTAAAACGGGCCTTAAACGCAAAAAAACATGCCTTGCGCCTGCCTCGGGAAGATATCAACATGGCTTTACGCTGGCAAATGCGCTTTAGGCGGAATGGGCGTGGCGCTCTCCCTGAATGGGCGAGAATGGGCGTGTCGGCCTTAAATGCCGGCCTAATGATATCTTCCCAACTGGCGTAAATTTAGCGCTTTGCGCTTTTGAAAACCAGGCCTATTCAGTGCGCCAGTTGCGAGGAGCGCTCTTCTGCCTCTCCCCTGTCACCCTTCTCTGTCTCTCTCTGAAACCAGGCCTATTCAGTGCGCCAGTTGCGAGGAGCGCTCTTCTGCCTCTTCTCTGTCACCCTTCTCTCTCTCTCTCTGACTCCCTCGCTCAGACAGACACAACACACTTCCCATAGGAAAAATAAGTTGTAAGTTCACTGCCTGGCATGTCCCAGCATGCATTGTGGTACTCCATTTCGCTACTAAATAGCAACCAAATGAGCCGAAATATATATAAAGGTAGATCAAAAATAATGTGTAATGGTAACACAACCTGCAATTGTAGAACATTTCAATATTGGACCAAATAAAACATCGAAATGAAAACACCACCCTATGTGAAACATATATGTCCTCCTGGGCCTATGGGCCTATATATATCCCTTGTCGATTTAACGTGATTTAGATAAGTGACAGCGGAACGCGCTTCTACTGTCATGTGCTATACTGTGATGTCCGCTCCAATAACTTGGCCCTACTTCACATTTAGGTTTACAATAAAAACACATTTATGCAATGACTTTACATAATGTAGGGTATATTTATGTGCATCATCCTTCCTGCAGCAGGCAAGAGAAAATGATATATTTCTGGACAAACTTTCACCAAAGTATATATTATTACTATATTTTTCTAGCTGATGCATTTAGAACATTCTTTTCACTTTGATCTTGCTATAGTGTAGGCCAGTGGTTCCCAACCTATGGTACGCGTACCGTAGGTGGTACTTGCGACCCCTGCTGGTGGTACTTGGAAGGCTCTGTGAAAATTCACAATAAAAAAAAAAAAAAAAAAAAAAAAATTTTTTTTTTTTTTTAAGTTTTTGTGCAAAATCCATGGTGGTCATTAGTAGTAGTTTTCACATGTGAAAGTGAAATAATAATAATAATTATTAATATTATTGGCAGTGTTTCTCAAGGTAGGTGGTACTTGCGCCCCCCCTGCTGGTGGTACTTGATCCCTGGAATCCCAATGTTTAAATTATGAAGTGGATCAAAACGGGAGGGAATCGTAAAAGAGCTGTAGTAGAGGAGAGCAGCAACGATGAAGCACAAGGAGGTGAAGACAGCAGTCAACCCAGCACAAGTGCAGCTGCTGCAGGTTGCACATAGGCTGCAGGTTGGAATAAATTTGCCTCCTGCGTGAACTGTGCATAGCTGAATACAGGCCCGTAGCTACCATTGAGGACACCGAGGTTATGACCTCGGTATTTTCCACACCAATTTTTTTTTTTTTTTTTTTTTTTAAAATAGCACTGGTCCCCAGATCTATTAATCTGTCATTGATGTTTTAATGCGACAGTTGATCGGAAATGCAACAATTTGCTTCCTCTCTGTGTGCTATAGAAGAGAGATAACTCACAACATTCAGATTTTGCATTGAGGCTAGATTGGGGCTAGACTTTGGGGACAGTTTTATTTAAGTGAATGGGTAAGTAACTCCCCTGTAAGTGATGTTTGTGTAGATGGGCCATTGTATTTAATTGAGCAGTATTCTGCCATGTGACCTGTATGCAGAATATAAATTATATCATATGGGGAGACATTTATTTTTTGTATCATTTTAAAGCAACAGCACAGTAAAGAGGATATTAATCTAACATGATGTATGTAGTTCTTTATAGATCTAGCCTCTTCATTTTGCTCTCAAAGTGCACCAGATTGAAGCATTTTACTTTAAAATGGACAAAATTTTCTATCCGGGGGTGCACAGCCCCCCTGGTCCCCCCACGCCGCGCTAAAATAATATTTCTCAAACCCTGGCTACGGGCCTGGCTGAATAGACTGTATTTTAACGTCGGTCATATGGTGGTACTTGGAGAGCCAACTACTTTCTCAGGTGGTACTTGGTGTAAAAAGGTTGGGAACCACTGGTGTAGGCCGTAGGGTATTTACATGCTTGCAGTATTTAAACTGCAGTTAGATTGGTTTGAGAAGCATAATAATATGGAATAATAGCCTATATGGAGACAGACAGACTGGATGAAGAGAGGGGGGGGGGGGCAGAGCGCTTGGCTTTGTCTGGTTTTACCGGATTTGTCCAGGAATTGGAGCTTAAAAGGCAAGCGTGTGACTCTTTACTGCAATTCTCCAATGAGCGGACTATGCATAATTTTACGCTTAAAAGGCGTGGTTATAATGGTTGAGGCTGCGTGTAGCGCCGATACCAAGATAGCGAGTGCGCTGGTCCACACCCACTAACTGCGCTAGGCGGCCTAGCGCTAGGCCTTAAACGCAGTTTCTACGCCGATTGCAACGATAGGGCCCTATATTTATGTGCATCATCCTACCTGTGCAGCAGGGGAGAAGAAAAGGTAGCAAAACGATATCATTCTGGATCTAATTAATCTCATCATAGGGATAGGCTATATTTTTCTAGCTGATGCGTTTAGAACATTCTTTTCACTTTGCTCTTGCTATAGTGTAGCGTATTTACATGCTCGCAGTATTTAAACTGCAGTTAGATTGGTTTGAGAATATTATGGAATAATAGCCTATATATGGAGACAGACAAGAGGGGATAAAAGGGAGGGGAGATCAGAGCCCTCAGCTTTTCTGAAGCCGGACTGGATCGCTCCGTGGAATTGGAGCTGAAAAGTGAAGCATGTGATTCGTTACTGCACTTACCCAATCAGCAGAGAGTGCATAATTTTACGCTTTAAAGGCGTGGTTGTAATGCTTAAAGGCTGCGTGTAGTGCCAACACCAAGATATCGAGTGGGCTGGTCCACGCCCACTGATCTGCGCTGCGCTGGGCGCTCAGCCCAGTTTACAGGCTGATGCAACAATAGGGGCCAATGTATCTATTGATTTAAGTGCATTTTCTATGAGTATCTGTAACTGTATGTATGAATGTAATCTGATTATTATTGGATGTGATGTTTTGAGAGAAGAAACTGAATCAACAGAGTATAATGACTTCTTTCCTCTGTTCAGTAGAATCAAATAATAACAAAGTCATCTCTTTTCAGTTCTTACCTCTGCTCGGTAGACTGCTGTTCATCTTTGAATGCAAGAGGAGTCTGTATAGACCAGTCACTCTTCATGGACGCACAGCTGGGTACAGGGGAGTCTGCTCTCTCTTGTTGGATCCTGCTAAGGAAGATAAAACAGGGTGGTGGCAGTAAACATGTTAGAGAACAGGTTTTGACCAGCAGGTTGCCAGTTTGAATCCCAGTGCCAACTTTTAAAGTCAGAGTGAATATGTAACTCTTTCTCCACCCTGTACAACTGCACCAATTAGACCTTGAGCAAAGATCTCAACCCCCAGACTATTCTGGAAGCTGCTCAGTGACCAACAGCAGAATGTATGGATAACTGTATCCATACATACACAGTAACTGTATGGATGTGAGACAGAGCAATGCTTCAAAAGAGCATGTATGTAAAGTAAAACTCTTCTGGTTACAGGAATTGTTAAAGATAAGAATATAATGTCACATGTTTTCATGCAAATAACAACTTACTGATGAATGCTGTTCTTTAAGATGAATAATGGCAGCCTTGGGGCCCTATCGTTGTATGGCGCTATCATTTGCGCTGCCTTTGCCCTGCGTTTGCGCGCCCCTTATTGCTATCTTCCCAGCGTCTAAGCTATCGTCTGCCTCCACCGTCCAGTTTTGCGCTATGATGACACAGGTGTAGGCGTGGCCCAGGCCTCTAGCCTATCATGTGTCTCGCGCAAGTGTCATTTAGCGCTGTGGGGAAGATGCCGAGCGCAAAGAGAGGTTTGGGAGTTGACGTTCCAAAATAGGCGTTGGATAGGCACACACTCTTCTCTCCTCGGAATGCCCAACCCGATCTCCCAAAAAATTGTAAAATAGCAACGTTTGTGGAGCAACGTTGCTATTTTACAATTTCGGCTCCGAAATTGTAAAATGGTAACGTACTGCCACGTTGATTTTCAACTAGCCTACATTGCAGAAAAAACACACCTTGATTTAAAAATGAGAATTTGTTTCTCATGGTTTTATTAGGCTACATAATTCCAGACCATACAGGTTTGTGGTGTGAGATAACAATAGATTGCTTTTAAGAAACTTGTGACGGTGTTGTGCCAAGCTGCCTCTCCCCACCCTGGCCGGCCCAAAACACCCAGGGCACCGACCCACACCCACCCCACCACCAAGCATGCATACCCGTCCAGCGCCCACCTGCTCGGGGGAGATCCCCTTCCAGCACCCGGCGCACACAGACTCCCGCCCCGCCAGACCCTTGTTTCCCTAATCCAATTCAAAACGCATCATTTTTTCGCACAGCACGCAGCCCAGCGATTTCATGAACCAACTGAATTGCTCTTGATAGCGGACATTGAAATGAATTATTAGTGTATTAATGCCAATGAAAACGTAACACAAGCTTTTAACACACAATCAATTTTTAAACATTTATTAGAAAACATCATTGTAAAATGCAGGCCTTTAGCCAAAGCTCCAATTACATAGCTCAGCTGACAGTTTAACCTGCAAATGAAAAATATAAAAAATATAAAATTAAAAATACAATAGGCTACTACAGCACATGGCCTGTCTTTCAATATCCTCATTGCAGCCTCGCTTGGTGTTGTTGCTTCTCACAGGAATAGAGAGCTGCAGGGATGACGTATTTTTGTAGGCTGAATGCGGAAGTCCCGAACTTCCTGGTTCTTCACTGTTTCTGTCTATGGGATTTTTGAATGGGTTTTTGGCACGATGCTTCAAATAATGTCTGTGGGCAACGCAAGTTTAATCAAACGCGAACCAAGGTTCAGCGGGATAATCTTCACACATGAGGACCACTTTCATGAGTTTTGAAGCGTAACTGCGAGCCCTAGAGGTAAAAAGCTTGTGCTAAGCTAATCCAGAACTACACAGTGTCGCATAGGCGTCCACGCATTGATTGTGATTGAAGGCGCCAGAGAAAGAATTTCCGCGTTCACTCGTGATGACGTATAATATCCGCGTCGACATTGTAGTCTCATTTAGCCGTTTGCTAGCTAGCCACCCTTTTAACGGCACATAAAAGCTTCAAAACTCATAAAAGTGGTCTTCATGTGTGAAGATGATGTTACTAAACACTGGTTCGCGTTTGATTAAGCCAGCGTTGCCCAGAGAGATTATTAGAAGCATCGCGCCAAAAACCCATTCAAAACTCCCATAGGCGAAAACTGTGAAGAACCAGGCCTGTTAGCATCGATGATTTCCGGACTCGTTACTGCGGCTCTCTATTGTGTCCCTGTAACAGAGAGCCCAACATGAGCATGAGCGCCTGGCCAATCCCGGCGCTTGACTGCTGCGTAGGCGGGCACAGGGGGTGGTTTTTGCGTAACCTATGTGCGATTCGAAATAACGCTCCGGCTTGGGCTATCCAGTAAAGCACGAGCCGTCTGCCTCAGCCGGCCTGCTGTCTGCGCCCTACGCCTGTGCCGGGTAAGTCAACCTCCCTTTCACAAACTTTCCACCCGACAGCCTTGTGGTTATTTCGTTCTGCCGTGGTGTGTTGCGGGTCCAGTTCACCTAGACACAAGCTTATCACTTTTTAGAACCGAACCCGTGACAAGGGTCTCAATGAAATATGTGCAGGTGCACACGTTTAGTGTAAATTGTCACATGACCAGAGCTGTTTAGTTCTTGGTTACACGAGGCGACGAGCTTGGCTGCATCAAAGCTCCCAAACGAAAGGTTATTAAAGTATGGTAAAATT
Organism: Poromitra crassiceps; assembly: GCF_964638095.1. Lineage (NCBI taxonomy): Eukaryota > Metazoa > Chordata > Actinopteri > Beryciformes > Melamphaidae > Poromitra > Poromitra crassiceps. Next base: position 16,999,489 of record NC_139643.1, read on the forward strand.
AAAGATAGGACAAAGATCTTTGCCACACATAATCTTGAAGGTGTCTAGTGTTGATATATGCATTTGTAATTACTCAACTTTGTTCAGTGTAATCATAGAATGAGTAAACATGTTGATGGCAACAATAGTGACCGGTGGGGTAACACAGCCTCTAGGTATACATATACTTATACACATACATTAGGCAGGGCTTAAAATTTGGCGCGGGATTGCGAGAATCACCCATATTTTTGTCAATTCCCGCAGATTTGTAATTTATGTAATGAGGGAGAAGTCCCCCAATTGTTTGCACACCAATGTCTATGTTAAGCCGACAGAGCGGAACGTTTGCTGACGAGTGGTCGCCATGTTGGACACATTAGAGTGCGGACTGTTAGCTCAACGTTACCTCAGGCAGCGGTGTAGCCCATGGTGTAGCCTCCCCGTTCGGCAAGCAGCATATTTGTTGTGACCAAATATCGCGCATTCAAAGCACTTCATACTCCCAGAGCTGGCGTAATCCATAAAAACACTCATGTTTTACCCGAAATTAAACGTCCAGGTTTTGTGTCAGTCGGTGGCTCTAGAACAGCTGGCTAACGTTACAGTGGCTAACCAGAGCTAACGTTAAATTGCGTGTGGGGTAAGTCCCTCTATAAACCATAATATCTGTGTTGTTTCACCTTTGATTGAAAAATGCTTCGACCTGATTAAAGAAAACATGTGATTTTATGTAATACATAAAACATCAGTCAACATCACATAATGTATTTTCAGGTGGAAACACACAGACAGATAGCCTAATGCTTTATAGTGGGACAGACTTTCCACAGCTTTGCCAGTAACATGACAGTAAGAAAGGCAGATGTAGTGAGCAAAAATGGATGATTTAACTAATATTCCAGAGCTCTGACCTAACTAAATCTAACTGACATCCCTATTGTGAACACAAAACAAAGAACTTCTGATATAATATGATGAGTGTTTTATTAAAGTGTATCACTCAATACAAAAAATAAAGGCTTTGATAGAACCAAAAGCCTATGGCTCCTAGTCTTCAGATAAAACACATTGACAAAAAGCCTTAGACTCAGGTGTGCATAAACTACAGGTTAAGAACTTCCTTTTTTAAATGCAAAAATGTGAAATTATCGCTTATTATCGGACATGAGAAGCAGATATTTGTCGGTTATATTATCGGCTGAAAAAGACCCCCTCAAAGTCTATAGATCCCCCCCAAAATCTATAAATCCCCCCTATCTTAAGAACATAAGGGGGGAATTCCCCCCCAGTTTGCAAAGTGAATTTTAAGCCCTGCATTAGGGATGGGTCATGATTTTCAAATGTACCTCAGCCATGCCAACAATAGTTTGTCAGAGGAGAACAAGGTCCAGACGCATACTGTCGCAGATTCGATCTAACCTGATGGAGGGCCTCCTCCCCAAATTGAGGGAGCTCATCTCCCTTGACTGAAAGGCAAGATGCACGAGAGGCAGATTAACTGGATGCTGATCAGCGACACAATGTGTACAGCCTGTTGAAGTACCAGGGCCAAGCCCAGTACAAGGCTGTAGTGTGCTCCCGTGTCCACCCTGGATGCCATGATGGAGCCGACCGGCTTCTCCGAGATCTACCATGCTTTCTTCAGGGAGCTGGTGGACATTAGCAAGAACACCCTCAACAAAGGCACCAAGGAGAATGTGGTGGGCCACATGAAGAAGATCGCCATGCTGGCCTTCCACCTGGTGAAGATGCAGAGCTGCTATGAGAAGGTACACCTGAACACGGAGGGTCTGTAGCAGACGTTTGAAGTCTCCAGCCCCTCTGTGTTCATCCAGAGGTCCAAGATCCTCATGAGAGAACAAATGGATGATGCAGTGTACACTTTTGCATAGATAATTCACCAAAGCCTTTTCCCCGGTAGTCCACAGTGAAGCTATTACCAGCCAGCCTCTCCCCTGCCTCTTTGCATGCTGAGCAGCTCAGCATGTAGCTGCCGCGTTTCCAGGAGCTGATCTTTGAGGACTTCTCCCATTTCCTCCTGGTGGAGAACATTTTCAAGGAGGAAGTGCTGCTCTGTCATGGACATCATGATGACTGTGAAGGAGGCAGCGGTCCAGCGGAAACTGTACAGGGACAGCATCCTCCTCACCAACCTCCACCTTCTAGGCCAAAACCCGTCCTTCGACTGGGCCTGGAAGAACGGAGCCCCGGAGCGAGGTGGACAGAGTTGGGGAGGTGGCGAGGGCGAGGAGTCCCAGGAGAGGAGGAGGATGAAGCAGGTGGTGTCCATGATCCAGGTGTACGTGTAGGGCTCTCCAGTTCTTCCTGGTGAGTCGCGGAGGATAGGGAGGAGGAAGGGGAGGATGAGGATGAGAACAGCCAGCGCACGAACCAAGCCAGAGTGAGAAGAGAATCAGCAGTCCCAAAAGATTGGTCCCATCAGTGGGTGAATCTGCTACAAGAAGCACACTAGAGTAAGTAGATGACACGCTGCAGGGAGAGGAAAGCCAGCGGCAGAGGGGGAACTCCCACCCACCAACCAGGAGGCACCGGCAGCTATAGAGGTGTTGCCGCCGCTGCCACAGAATCGGAGCAGTGGTCCGTGTCGGCACCACAGAGCCCCCCAGAGGTCAGGCTGGACTTCCCCCCACCGCTGCATGATGACAGCAGCTTCCAGTCCCCCACTGGTAAGGAGGTGCTGGAGGAAGAGAATGAGGGGTGGTACCTTCTAGTATCGAGGCTCCGCCTTCTAGTACAGAGGCTCCACCCTCCAGCACAGATGCCCCACCCTGCAAGACGTATTAATATGTGTACGTATGTGTTAATAACTGGGCTGGGATAAGAAATTTGATGACTGCATGAAAGAAATATGTTAATTCAGTATCCACATTAGATGCACTGTGTTATCCCACCGGTCACAATTGTGACCGACCATAAAACTCACCTTTTCACCAACTTTTCCAGGAAAATAAAAAATTATGATTTATTATATCAAAGGGTTACTAATTTTATTTATTTATTTATTTTATTTAACCTTTATTTATCCAGGGAGGACCATTGAGAGCATGCTCTCTTTTTCAAGGACGCCCTGATTACAACAAATACCACAAATTAAAACAATACAATCTGTGGCATATATAAAACAATGCAATCATACTCAAACAATGAAAACAATACAAACATATTAAATCACAGGAGCAAACAAATAAGAGGGCTACATAAAACAGGTGCAAGTCCTATGCAATGCATCCTCAAGTAGCGCTTTGAACGAGTCTATAGAGACCAGTTGGTCCAGTTTGAGACAGTCCTGAAGCTTATTCCATCTATCAGGAGCATAAAAGATAAAAGCGGTCTTTCCTGATTCACTATTCATACGTGGAGTGACCAGTCTAATGTGTGTCTAGTACTAATGACACATAATTCAGATATTTTCATGTCTGGGAAATGTTCTGAATTATCTCATTCATGGCCAAAGACGTCTTTAACGTGTTATCAGGAATAGCCCTCCACGCCAAAGACGTGTTTAACGTGTTTTTGTTTTTATTATTGCAGCACGTAGTTCAAAGACTTCCCCAGCCTGTGACATTGTATCAGGTCCCTGCCCTCAAAGTCAAGCCGACAACACGTGAACAAACACATACCGCAGCTGTTGTTTTGAAATTGAGCAGGAGGAAAGACAGAAAACGGAGGAACGCTTCCTTGTGCAGAGAGGAGAAACGCCATTGAAACGCCCCTCGGCGCGCTGCGCTGGTCGCCTTGCTGCAGGGCGAACCTGGATTGAGTTGTTCGCGGTAGTCAAACCCGTGACGAACATGATCGATCCGGTTCCAGCGCCTGGTCCCAAAGCCAAGCCGGACCCGTTCCTGTGTCGCAGCATTTGTCCCAGCCCGAACGAGAGGAGGAAAACGATGCAGAGGCAGAGGAGGCTAGATGCTGATCTCAGACCAGTTTGGGTTTCCCCTCCTATGCTAATTTGCGGGGCGATCAATAGTGTTCCCTGGGAAGGAGGTGCGATCCAGCAGCAGCTGTGGACAGAACTCTCTCTGTGTGTGTGTGTGTGTGTGTGTGTGTGTGTGTGTGTGTGTGTGTGTGTGTGTGTGTGTCTGTGTGTCTGTCTGTCTGTCTGTCTGTCTGTGTGTCTGTCTGTCTGTCTGTCTGTCTGTGTGTCTGTCTGCACACTCACTCACCCTGAGAAACTGTATTGTTGAATGTAAAAAAAGCACTTCATGTATATATATATATATATATATATATATATATATATATATATATATATTTGTCATTTGTGTCATAACGAATAATATTTACATGTCTGATGTCAATACAGTTCAAAATAAAAGAATTGAGAGTGAGTTCTGCCTGAGATTGTGTCCTTTACAAAAATGGCCTTTTCTGCTGTTTGTCTTCTCAGAGAGACCTTTTTGGTGAAAACAGGGTGTATATAAATGGCTATAAGTAGAGTACAGAACATGCTAAAATCTCACTTTTTTTTTCCTGGTGAACCCAGAGACGTACATCTTCATTTTGAGGTATTGCAAATCACTTTGGTGCTAATAGATAATTTACTGTGGGTCTTGAAAGATGACCAACAATTATGAAAATCTTTGGCCTGTGCTAAATATTGGCAGTCCTAAACTGGCCATGAATGAGTTAAATAAGATCATCATCTTACCTCTTAGCTTTGGTCCGGCTGTCATCTTCCCCAGACAGAGAGAGCCTCTCCTCTCTCTCCTCACACTGACTCATAGTGGAGCCAACACCTTGACACAAACACACCAACATGCTGTTAGGTTAATCTAGAAATGCTTGTTGAGCCTCTGGGACAACTACGGAAACCATGAGAGGCAAGGGGAGAAAAGTATGGAGTAATGGATAGTATGGATACATTAAATTATGTGAATAAATTCAATAATAATTGTAAGTTTGAACTTTTAAAACTATTTATAAGTAAATAGTCAACCTGTAGGCAGTGTTGAAGTCCGACTCGACTCGAGTCATAGTCACATTTTCAGGACTTGTGACTCGACTTGGACATGGACTTGAGCATTCAGACTCATAAGTTGGAGACAAGGACTTGTTCATAGACATGTTTTTTGTTTGTGGTGCTTTGTAACTAGGCATCTTGCGCGCTACGCACGCTCGATTCCTAGGCTCGCCCACTACGCGGCCTCGCCCACCCTGCAGCTCGCCGAGCTGGCCCTGTAGCTCGCATACGTAACTTGGCCACTGTGCGACCTCACCCACCCTGCAGCTTGACCGCTGTGTGGGCTCACATGCTCTTATGACATCATTGATGATGTCACAACTTCGCATCACTGATGACATCACAATTGCTCTTATGACATCACAGTTTATGTCACAATGCCTATTACACATATTGGGAGAACGCAACAACAGCTTTTAAAAAGCACAATCTGAGTATGGCACACACGTTCGATTCCTCACCGAAGGCTGTCAAGCAGGATTTGAAGCAGGAGCCGTCGAGCAGCAAGGGAGTGCGTCGGCGTGCTGGCACGAGGGCTGAGAGGTCTGGGAACACGGCGGTCGAAGAGGAGAGCGAGGCGGCTGGAGGGAGGAACCAAAGACGATGAGATTTCAAGCAAGACGACCCAACATCAACTCAGTTCCTGTCATTTTGGCACGTGCGTTTTGCCCATGGTTTTCCACGGACACTTGGACACTTAAGAGGTTTTCGGCCGGTCTGCGTCTATTGGAGTCAATGGGAAAAGTCAACGTGATCTCAGATTATGACAGATTATTTCGCCCCATATTCATTAAAGTAAATATTCGGCCCATTCTCCGAAGCCACATATCTTCAGAATATTCGGACACTAAAATGGCATTTTTCAGACAGACAGATCAGGAGAAAAAGTAAACGTGTTCAAGACCTGTCTCTTCAAGTTCGTTGATGTAGCCTAGTAGCTAAATCTGTGGCTAGATTTTTTTTTTTTTAATGGAATACCGTATGTTAGTTTAAATTGTATTGAGCTACCAACAGGCAACTTTGTGTTTATATGTGTGGTTTGTGTGGAGTTTGGTAAGTCTCTTTACAATCTTTATTTCAAGTTAGCTTGCTAGGTCAGCACTAACCTTTATTTCAAGTTAGCTTGCTAGGTCAGCACTAACCCCGCGTCACCAGGCACAGTCCTCTCACAACACTTCAGGGGAGAGGTGACCATGTGACCATTTGGGTGACTTGCTGCGACCATTTGTTAGAATTGGCCGAGCCTGAGGTGAATCATCTAGATCAGGGATACTCAACTTGCTTTGCCCGGGGGCCACTTTCGTGAAATGATAGAAGTTAAGTTAATAAACAAACAATATACATTCTGTAGCGGATTGTAGGTTTTTGGGGTGTCAGCCGGAGTTTAGTCTGACAATGTTGTGCACACTGGATAGTTAGTTAGGTTAAGTTAGTTAGGTTAAGTACATACATAAGTGCTTGGGTAGCGAGCAGACGGCGGTATTTGACAATTTAGCAGCTAAATCATACATTATTGAAAGATATTCCATATTCCAGACTGAAATGCTATAACAGAAGAACAGAAGTGGAGTATTGGCCAGAATGACATGAACATTTGGACACTTATTCAGCGGGTACCTTGCATGTTGCATTCAGGTCCAGTGTAAAAAAAGAAACAAAAAAGAAATTGCAATTCCATCGCGGGCCACACAGTTGCAAGTTGAGTATCACTGATCTAGATACTAATGGAAGATCTATGGAGGAACATTGAGGAGGGGGTGGACCCCCGAGTGTGGAATTTGTGTAATATTCTGTGTGAGGCAGCATCCAGTCTGCCGGAAAGCCATTAGAAGAAGAAGAAGAAGGCACACAAGTCCGCCATGGAGGCATAGACTGAATTTAAACTGGGAACGCCAGATGGCTTGAGATTGGGAAATATGGTCGATGCTGGTCATGCAAGAAGGGTGAAAGAAAACCGTTATACTGCCTGTCAAGGCATAGCTCAGAGAGGTTATTTACCAGACATGGGACCAAGTCACTTCGGTCCAAGTCTCAAGTAAGTCCCAAGTAATTTGGTCCAAGTCTCAAGAAAGTCCCAAGTCATTTTGTTTTGGGCAAGTCAAGTCAAGTCAAGTCACAGGTTTTGTCAAGTCAAGTCGAGTCCTTAGTTAAGGCAAGATAAAGTCCCAAGTCAAGTAAATTTTTCCCCCCACGCCCAAGATACTGCAGTCTTACCTTGCTTTATAAAGAAAAAATACATGGTATTAATACTTCTCTAATAGTGATATTATTGGCCAATTTACAGTAGCTCACCTGTTCAAAAATGAATTGAATTTGTATTATAATCATTCATATTCAGTGAAATAAACGTAATCTAACAAAAGTCAAATAACTTTATAAACGCTTATTTATTTCAAAAACTGCTTCAAAATCATAATCCTCCACATCAGTTTTAAACAGTGAAATACTGACAGCCAGACTAAAATGTAATCAAACAAAAACAAATAACTTAAAACGTATTTACCTGTTCATAATAAAAGAAAAATCCTCCCCATCCTCTGGACAAACCTAAACATGTTGGATGTTTCCTCGCTATATGGAACATTTTATTAACCGGCAAAGTCCTATTCTTAATCTTACTATTATGATCTCTTTTCCGTTTCTTCCTCTACTCCTTACTGTGCCAACTTTATTTTGTATACAGTCTACCAAGCATTTAATCGTCAGCAGATTGATGTTGTTACGGGATGACTGCACCCTGACCGGCACGTCACTTCAAAGGCACAACTTTATCTTTCAAACTGGAAACACTGTAGGACGTGGGTATTTACCTGGTGAACTCACATCCAGATCAAATCAAACAGATGTCCTATAGCTTCATTTGCAGAGGAACACTGGAAGAGAAGAGACTGCTGTATCCCCTTCCTCAATCCTGGGTGTCTGAGAACATTAGACCTGAGGCTGTGGTCACATCATAGCTTCAGTATCAAAGTCCAGAAATATCCATTTGTTATCCAAACTTATGTAAATGAATAACAGACAGACACAATGAATCGAGTCATAAATGACTTCCACAGAAGCTTTAACACTAGAAAGACCACAGCGGTCATTTTGATATTTTTGACATTTATATGTGGAATGACTTGGTTGAATTAATGCTGCTGGTACCTGACTTTTCCTAAAAGTATCTGTACTGTAATTTAAAATAGTTTTTGTATGAATTACACAAAAGGCAAAGAAAATATTATCATTTTTACCTAGAAAGACCATAGGTGGTGATTTTGACCTCACTGAATTTCCCACGGTTCTAGACCTATTTTTTTGTTTTTATTTTCACATTTTGGTGTTGTTTTGTCTTTTTAAAATACATCTTAAGACAATAAATGCATTAATCTCTCAATTGGATCATGAGAGATTATAGAGTTTGGAATCTAGTGGTCAAAATGATCACTTACTAGTAGTTATGGAATTCTGCCACTTCTTTCAACTTGTTAAAATGCACATTTTGGTGTTATTTTATATCTTAAAGGGATAGTTCGGTTTGTTTGAAGTGGGGTCCTATCAGCTAGTTCGATACACTAACTTAATTAGGTACAGTGTTCTGGGAGCTGGGCGCATTGTGGAACGAGACCGCGCACTCAGCGCAGCAGCCAAACCAGCCTTTTCTCAGTAAGTACGGGGGTCAACAACTAAAACGTAATTTAGCCACCTAAAACAACGCCCATCTAAACAAATCGATATCCGTGTACTGCACGCTCTATTTTGACAATTTTCATCGCTTTACTTTTCCGCAAAACAGCAGTTTCATTCGGCACTGCTTTTTCTCCCAACCGTACAACTACCGTATTCCTCCGCTAAAAGCCAGCACAGAGCACAGAGCCGCGGTTTACAAAACAGGAAGGCTTAGAAGAGAGATAAAACACTGACTTACTTTAGAGACAACAAGTCACCTGGCCTCTCTGGTCTGGGACGTTTTCCACAATTTTTCCTGGGAATGGTGAAAAAGGTCTGCAGGGCACCCCGGCATTTAGGCAGGAGGCGCATCTCTCTTTCTGCCTGTTCACTCTCTGCAAAAGTTCCTCTTCTGTATTCTCTCTGGTTCATAATTGTATCCTCTTGTCACCAAGGTGAATGGCATATAATCCTCGCTATCAAAATCACTCATATTTTCGTTTGTGTATTCTATTTGTTGTGTCTTCACTAACAAACCGGGAGAAATAAAATACCCCCAAATAACTGCGGAGTAATCCAGTGCTGCGGCTCTGTGCAGGCTTTTAGCGGAGGAATACGGTAGTTGTACGGTTGGGAGAAAAAGCAGTGCCGAATGAAACTGCTGTTTTGCGGAAAAGTAAAGCGCTGAAAACTGTCAAAATAGAGCGTGCATGTACACGGATATCGATTTGTTTAGGTGGGCGTTGTTTCAGGTGGCTAAATTACATTTTAGTTGTTGACCCCCCATACAGTACTTACAGAGAAAAGGCTGGTTTGGCTGCTGCGCTGAGTGCGCGGTCTCGTTCCACAATGCGCCCAGCCTCCAGAACACTGTACCTAATTAAGTTAGTGTATCGAACTAGCTGATAGGACCCCACTTCAAACAAACCGAACTATCCCTTTAACATAATGAATGCATTCATCTCTCAATTGGGTATTTATCATGAGAGATTATAGAGTTTCGAATCTAGTGGTTCGTTCTGGGACTTATGGAATTCTGGCCCTATACAGTCTGCACACAACTGTGCTGAGTCGAGCGAGGCATCGTACGGCATGCCTGGGCAGATTGCATGCGAGCTCCCTGCATGCACCGAGGCATTTATGGGCCGTGCTGCAACCAAGTGGTGGTCATGTTACATTGTACAGTGATAAGTGAGAAATGGTCTGGACCATTAAAAGTGACAAGTGTCTCTGCTTTGATCAGTTTCCACATGTAGACAGAGGGAAGATCTCCACCAGTCATCTGTCTTCACTGAGGAAACCCTCTGAGTGAATGTAGAGCTGGACTCCATGTCTGCATGACCCATGGCATGTCCCACAACACTGTGAAATCTCTCCTCCTCCTCTTCATACTTCTACCTTCTTAAATCTGTCCTCCTCTTCATGCATCTACATTCCAACCTTTAAATCTCTCCTCCTCCTCTGCATCTACCTTACAACCCCTTCTCACTGCCAACTCCTCAAATAGTGACGTTTGCTCAAAACATGTTGGCGTCACTTTGTTCTTCACTCCCACCATGTCTGAAATCGACATCACGGGAGTGTGACATAAAACGGTGGCCAGTAAGTTAGTAACCAGCGTTGTGGTCTGGGTGGCCGCTGGACCTATATCATTGCCTTCGGTGCCGAAGACCGGGGTTCAAGTCGCAGCGATAATCCTTCAAGTAGTCTACGGGCTGCGGCAATAAGCTGTTTACATGATTCCATAATTTGATAATACCCCATAATAAACCTGTTTATATGAATGCATTTTTTATTTTAATTATCCAGAGATTTTTGTGTGTGCTAAAAGTAACTAAAAAGTAACTTGTTTCATGTCCTAATCTCAGATTTCCCACACTATCAATGCCTTTCTGTAGGCCCGCCCACACTATCAATGCTTCTCTGTAGGCCCGCCCACACTATCAATGCTTTTCTGTAGGCCCGCCCACACTATCAATGCTTTTCTGTAGGCCCCCCACACTATCAATGCTTTTCTGTATGCCCGCCCACACTATCAATGCTTTTCTGTAGGCCCCCCCACACTATCAATGCTTTTCTGTAGGCCCCCCACACTATCAATGCTTTTCTGTAGGCCCGCCCACACTATCAATGCTTTTCTGTAGGGCCGCCCACACTATCAATGCTTTTCTGTAGGCCCGCCCACACTATCAATGCTTTTCTGTAGGCCCGCCCACACTATCAATGCTTTTCTGTAGGCCCCCCCCACACTATCAATGCTTTTCTGTATGCCCCCCACACTATCAATGCTTTGCTGTAGGCCCCTCCACACTATCAATGCTTTTCTGTAGGCCCGCCCACACTATCAATGCTTTTCTGTAGGCCCGCCCACACTATCAATGCTTTTCTGTAGGCCCCCCACACTATCAATGCTTTTGTGTAGGCCCCCTCACACTATCAATGCTTTTCTGTATGCCCCCCACACTATCAATGCTTTTCTGTAGACCCCCCACACTATCAATGCTTTTCTGTAGGCCCGCCCACACTATCAATGCTTTTCTGTAGGCCCCCCCACACTATCAATGCTTTTCTGTAGGCCCCCCCACACTATCAATGCTTTTCTGTATGCCCGCCCACACTATCAATGCTTTTCTATATGCCCGGCAACACTATCAATGCTTTTCTGTAGGCCCCCCACACTATCAATGCTTTTCTGTAGGCCCCCCCACACTATCAATGCTTTTCTGTATGCCTGCCCACACTATCAATGCTTTTCTGTAGGCCCCCCACACTATCACTGCTTTTCTGTAGCCCCCCCACACTGTCAATGCTTTTCTGTAGGCCCGCCCACACTATCAATGCTTTTCTGTAGGCCCCCCACACTATCAATGCTTTTCTGTAGGCCCCCCCACACTATCAATGCTTTTCTGTATGCCCCCCACACTATCAATGCTTTGCTGTAGGCCCCTCCACACTATCAATGCTTTTCTGTAGGCCCGCCCACACTATCAATGCTTTTCTGTAGGCCCCCCACACTATCAATGCTTTTGTGTAGGCCCCCTCACACTATCAATGCTTTTCTGTATGCCCCCCACACTATCAATGCTTTTCTGTAGACCCCCCACACTATCAATGCTTTTCTGTAGGCCCGCCCACACTATTAATGCTTTTCTGTAGGCCCCCCCACACTATCAATGCTTTTCTGTAGCCCCCCCCACACTATCAATGCTTTTCTGTATGCCCGCCCACACTATCAATGCTTTTCTATATGCCCGGCAACACTATCAATGCTTTTCTGTAGGCCCCCCACACTATCAATGCTTTTCTGTAGGCCCCCCCACACTATCAATGCTTTTCTGTATGCCTGCCCACACTATCAATGCTTTTCTGTAGGCCCCCCACACTATCAATGCTTTTCTGTAGCCCCCCCACACTGTCAATGCTTTTCTGTAGGCCCGCCCACACTATCAATGCTTTTCTGTAGGCCCCCCCACACTATCAATGCTTTTCTGTAGGCCCCCCACACTATCAATGCTTTTCTGTAGGCCCCCCCACACTATCAATGCTTTTCTGTAGGCCCCCCCACACTACCAATGCTTTTCTGTAGGTCCCCCCACACTATCAATGCTTTTCTGTAGGCCCCCCCACACTACCAATGCTTTTCTGTAGGTCCCCCCACACTATCAATGCTTTTCTGTAGGCCCGCCCACACTATCAATGCTTTTCTGTAGCCCCCCCCCACACTATCAATGCTTCTCTGTAGGCCCGCCCACACTATCAATGCTTTTCTGTAGGCCCGGCAACACTACCAATGCTTTTCTGTAGGCCCATCCGCACTATCAATGCTGACGCCTCCAGCGCCGACAACAATGGCAGAATCAAATGTGGATTCAGGCGGGACTAGTTTGACCTGAGTTGAGTTTTACTGGGTGTTTTACAGGAGCTAATATAATTTAATTCAAAGGTAAATGTAAAAGTAACTGTAGATTGAGTGACCTGGAAGATCGCAAAATTTTGCAGACATCAATGACATCACCCCACCTCCTGCTGTAAAACTAACCATGACTGAGCAAGGTCTTAGCTGTATACGAGTGTCTATTGATGTGAACACATCACTGCTTTTTGCAGATGACGTGGTCCTGATGGCATCATCGGTCTGGGACCTTCAGCAATCACTGGATTTTTTTCAGAGCCGAGTGTGAAGCGGCTGGGATGAGGATCAGCACCTCTACATCTGAGGCCATGGTTCTCAGCAAGAAACCGTACCGGATCGTCTACTCCAGCTAGGGAATGAGTCCTTACCCCAAGTGAAGGAGTTCAAGTATATCGGGGTCTTGTTCTCGAGTGAGGGGACAATGGAGCAGGAGATGGGCCGGAGAATCGGAGCAGCGGGAGCGGTATTGTGTTCGCTTTACTGCACCGTTGTGACGAAAAGAGAGCAGCTGAGCCAGAAGGCAAAACTCTCGATCTACCGGTCGATCTTCGTTCCTACCCTCACCTATGGTCATGAAGGATAGGTCATGACTGAAGGAACAAGATTGCGGATACTGTACAAGCGGCCGAAATGGCTTTTCTCAGGAGGGTGGCTGGCATCTCCCTTAGGGAGAAGGTGAGAAGCTCAGTCACCCATGAACCCTGCATTTCTGCCATTGGGCATCTTTGCAGTGAGAGAGAATTGTGTGCATTTTGGAACACATTTATGCAGTGAAGAAAAGTGTCAAGACAAAGTCAAAACAGACAGGCTACACTCTGAGCCCAGAGATTGCTTTATCGTGTTGTGGCTGCACTGTAGAGCTGTGTGCACGTTTTGGGTGCAACAGCATTGGCATTGGTTGTCTTTGCTCCACCAAGCCAACTCTGTTCCTCCCTCTCTCTCCCCTTGTGTGCGCTCATCCCTTTTCTCTTGGAGAGAAAAAAGTGGTGGAGCGTCGCTCCAGTGTGTTCCGTCCAAACACACTGTACACCCCTGATAATAAGTGCTCAAATTTTTTTTTGTCTCATTTCCACTAAAACTAGAAAAGTGCACTCGGTGGAGTGCAGATCTCTGCCAGGACCGTGTTTTCCACAAAGCTGACTCATAGACCATGTGAGTGACGAGACATCGCCTGAATGCAATGTGTTAGTGAGTGTTGTCATACTGAGATGCGATTGTAAATCATATATTGATTATATGATTATATATGTATTATATATTATGTTATATACAGTATATGATTATATATAACAACACCGCACTCCATCCGGTTCCGAGCAGCGCACTCTCAAAGATTTAAGTCAATCGGACCAATGTTTCTCAAGAACAACTGCTTTTTGTGTTGCCAGTAGGTGGCGTTGTCAAATTTCAATAAATTCAGCACTGCACTACGTCAAGTTCCCAGCAGCACACTCCCACCATCTTGCTGCTCCAAAACACACTGACAGACCCACAATCTGCCTGTTTCTGACAGATCAGTGATCAACCAGATGATTCCCACAATTCAATAACTTTACACAGAAGCACACACACTCCCTAAATTTGAAGTCGATCGGCCGAACGGTTGTTGAGATAAAAAAACAAAAATGCCAGTATGTGGCGCTATGCCGAATTGCACAGGTCACTGTACTCCGTCACATACTCCTTAGCACATTCCCAAAGTTTGAAGTCGATCCGACCAACGGTTCTCGAGATACGCGAAGGCAAAACTAGAGGAGAGGAGGAACACACAGACAGACGCAACCAAAAACATGATCTCCTGGCGGAGATATAAGGGCTGCATTGAAAAAGTAAAATACATAGCAGATAGCTTAATTTTAGAAAAATTAAGTAACTAGAAATGACAGCCTTGCGGTTGTATGCCTCGGCCAACAAGTCAAATTGCAGTCTATAGCCATGTCTGTCCAGAGTCATACGAGCACAAACACCTTGAAGCCCACGGTGCACTGGTGTGGCCATTTCAGCCTCCTTGTCAACCTTATGGCACTTTAGGCAATGTTTGGGTGTAGCTCAACAACATGGCTAATCATTTTCAACATGGAAAACATCCTTAACCCTAACCTCCCACCACCCACATCCCCCCAGCCACTCCCCCTACCCACCCCTCGATCCCCGACTCTTATGACCTTCCTATCCCTAGACGGCCCGTTTCCCCCCGAGACCCACAACGCATTATAGTCGTTCAGGTATGACGTCAACTGTCTGAAAAGAATGGGTGTCAACAACTATAAAGAGCACCTTTGAGATGAGTTTGTATGACTCGCTGCCAGAGGACAAGATGTCCTGTTGATATGGAGCTAATCATTAACATGAAGCAACCATTCATTGACAAGTATAGGTAGCCGTAAATGACACCCGCCCCCATATAGCTTATAGCAGTGCAATGAAATAGTTTGTCCTTGTACAGTCTGTGTAATCAAGATACTTGTATCTTATCATAGTGAGCTCAGGTTCATAATACATGTTGTACTACATGCAGTCCTTGGCAGTGTCCGAGTCAATAGGATTATGAGAAGTTGTTTGGAGTATCTCCCCACACATAATAGCAAATTCATGTCCATCATTAACTAATGATTTACACCTGGACCGCTCTTGAAGCTCTTCTGAAAAATAAATAAATAAATAGTGTGGAGTGCATCTGCCGACTTTCTGAGCAGCCAAGTTTTGCATTCAAGGCAAGGCAACTTTATTTACACAACGCAGTTCATACAGAAGTAAATTAACTGACGAAGCAGATGGATGTGTGTCATGTTTACAATGCAGATCATTGACATTAGGTCTGCCAATATGAGTAATTTAGTAAGTGCTTCTAAAGTCCACAGATGCTAAATTAAACTATACTGGTTGGATGTCTAAGATTTAATCTGATCCAAATCTGACCATATCATTATCCTAGTGATTATTTTGCAGATAAACAGTAGACGCCGCACCCTTAAAAAAAAGAAAAACACGAACGAGGAGCCGCTATTTTGAACGGCTCCCAGAAAGGAACGGAGCCATAAGATCCGGCTCCCTTCAAAGAGCCCTAATTCCCATCACTAGTGTGTGTGTGTGTGTGTGTGTGTGTGTGTGTGTGTGTGTGTGTGTGTGTGTGTGTGTGTGTGTGTGTGTGTGTGTGTGTGTCTTTATTAAGGCCGCATGGCTCGTTGCCTTCTGTTTTGAGCTCATCCAATCCCACTTCCTGGGTCACAGAAATCCTCCAAATCCCACAATACAACATTCCACAGGCTTGCTTCCAGACCACCGGACAACCGACCCTTCAATGCGTGTGTGCGTGCATGTATGTGTGTGTGTGTGTGTGTGTGTGTGTGTGTTTGTGTGTGTGTGTGTGTGTGTGTGTGTGTGTGTGTGTGTGTGTGTGTGTTTCTGTGTGTGTGAGTGGGTGTGAGAGAGAGAGAGAGAGACAGAGAGAGGTCTGTTGTAATGGAAAGAGCGTGTCATTGGTGTGTGTGTGTGTGTGTGTGTGTGTGTGTGTGTGTGTGTGTGTGTGTGTGTGTGTGTGTGTGTGTGTGTGTGTGTGTTTGTGTGTGTGTGTGTGTGTGTGTGTGTGCGCGTGTGCGTGTGCATGCGTGCGTGCGTGCGTACGTACGTACTTACGGGTGTGTCATTTGCTTTGTCCCTGACAGAGGCGGCCGGCACATTTTTTCAGCGTGACTTCAGACCATCCAAAGGTCAGAGGTCAACATCAGTAGGAGAGATGTTTCCTGATGACGACTCAAACACCTCATGAAGGGAAACAAGTGGGTTAGAGATATTTGCTCTGAAATAATTTGAGTTCTTTGACCTGGAGGATGAGAGAGAAATGTTCAGAATTCACCAAGACACTCATCTCACCACTCAACTATGACAGAGATGATGACTCGAGTCAGAGTGTGAATAGCTTGACTTGATGCATGAAGAGAAGACCTGAGACTTGACTTCTGGGGACTTGGGACTTTGACTTGACTCTGACTTATACTTCAATGACTTGAAAAGGTTTCTAAAGTCTTGACTTGAGATCTTTTGTTTGTGTAAATGACTTGGATTGAAAGTGATGATGAGATTTGTTCGACTGAATTACAATTCTGTTTCCTGAATTTGTGTGGAATGATTGAATTTATTGAAGTTGAAACTGATTATAGGAATCAAACTTACCAAGTTATATCCTATTAAAACCATGTTGTATTGACAATTCCTACATATTTTCTTTTAAGGCCCCCATCCAGTGTATTTCATACATTCTGTCATTGTGTTACTTATGGATGGAATTATAGTGAAAATAAATTGTTGCTTTTTGCTGGGGACTCCCTGGAACCCCCTCAAGGACCCCTGGGGGTCCCCGGATCCCACTTTGAGAACCACTAAACCATTAAAACAGCGGTCCCAACCTTTTTTATCTTATGTATCCTACACCTTGAGCTGTTTTGCTATGCCAATTATTACCCCCTTTAACACAAAGACCTATGCATATGAGTTTAATATTATATTATATATATATATATATATATATATATATATATATATATATATATATATATATATATATATATATATATATATATATATATATATATATATATATATATATATATATACGTACACACACACACACACACACACACACACACACACACACACACACACACACACACACACACACACACACACACACACACACACATATTCAGATTCACCTACTATAGCAATTCCAACTCCTATTCATCACTCACTTGAGCAGTTTGTCTTTGATGAGCTCTGGGGGCAGTGTGACACCAACTGGATGTTTTAGCCATTTGTCCATGTTTGCTAGCTTGTTAGTTTGCGTGCACTTTTGACATGCGTGAACATGACGTCTTCACAAAGTAGTGTAGCCTACAGTGCTTTGGCAATATTGTATTTGTTACAGTTATGCCAGTAAAGCGAATTGAATTGTAAAATGGAATTGAATTGACAAGCTGCCTGGGCAGTTGTGGTGCGCACATACTGTACCATTTTATGGCAATGGGCTTATGAAATTACTTAATATCATTTTGGAAATAAATTGTAATCCCAATCTTTGCGCAAGCGCAAGCTGTTCAAGTACGGGTACACATACCCCTGGTTGGGAATCACTGCCTAAAAGGACCAGTGTGTGAATAAGTGGCATCCAGTGGTGAGGTTGCAGAATGCAATCAACTGAATATCCCTCCCACCTCCAAGTGTGTATAGGAGAACCTAGGGACTTGTCAAAACACAGAAAGGCCCTCTCTGGGCTACTGTAGAAACATGGCGGTGCAGCCTGGAAGGGGAATCGATCCTTATGAAAAGGGCTCATTCTAAGGTAAGAAAAGCATAATACTTATTTTCAGGTGATTAGGCTATAATTAAAACACACATTCCATTTCTGCCAAATCCATTCCGCTATAGCTGCATTCTACACACTGAACCTTTAATAAACAGAGTTGCCTTCCTACTTTTCAGATGCTGCTGCACTACTGCCGTCTCACTCCACCTTCAACCCTCAAGAGGAATTGTTTGGAAAAGAAGTACTCCAAGTTAGAAGAGGACTTCTAATGCAAACCACTAGAGCATAGGCTATCCATTGTATGTCATTACACCAGGGTAGGAAATTAACTTTTTTTGTCCCTTGATCTCACTTTTAGGGGCACTTTAGCAATGGCAATTCGATGGAACTATAAAATGTTACGTTTGCATTGCATAATGGCAAATAAACCCTTTATTTGTACCACGAAGATTTGTCCTAACTTCTTTCCCACTGCTGGAAACTGGCAGCAGGCCTTCCAGAAGACTCTGTTCCCAGCCAGCCCATCCTTCATGCTTCCATGGTTGAGTTTTTGACAATTTAAAGGTTCATTTATACTCGATTGTCATACTAATGTAGCCCTGGTAAAAATCCATTTAGACATCAGGATGTAAATAGTTTAAAAAAGCAAGTTAATATGCATAAATACAGTTAGAAATGTATGCATGAGGGGCCATGGTGGCTCAGTGGTACTGTAGAGCTGTCGCCTCACAGCTAGAAGGTCCTGGGTTAGATTCTCACCTGGGACGCTATGAGCGCTGAAGGAATGCGTGCCCGTCCGCATGTCCTCGAGTGGCCACCGCCCGGGTGGGGTCGTCAAAAGGGCCTTTCTGTGTGGAGTTTGCATGTTCTCCCCGTGCCTCCCGGGGGTTTCCTTCATATAGGAACCCCTCAGGGACTGTTCGGGTTGGGGTATCAAATATTTTTTTGAGTACTGGGGAGGGACTTGTGTTTTTTATTTTGGCTTTAGGGAGGGTTATACAACTTTCATTTTTTGTATTTTGTATATATTTTTAAATGCGTTTTTTCGTTCCAAAATTCGTGTTTACTCCCCTATTTATATTCTATGGTTTACCTGTATGGTGACTGAACTTGGTATCTCCTATTCCTTCCTGGTTTGGCAATGGTTTAAAGCAGCTACGAGCAACTTTTTAGATTGTTATTAAACAGTATAAATTTAATATCAATGCATCACATCTTACCTCTAATAGTAGACGAGACCAACGCAGAGTAGTCTCGCTTGAAGCCCGAGTGAATCGGCCAGTGTTAGTCTGTCTGTGGCCAGGGCAGATCAGGAAGTGAAATGAAACGGTTTGCAGCAGCCACTTCGGCCATAACCACAAAATAACTTCCAAAACACCTGTTAGAATATAACGAGAGATGTTCGCGAGAGTATGCGTGGCGTTCACATTGTTTATGCTATGTTGCTAGGCAGCGTGAACGGGTGAAGGCAGGCAGCTGCGTTTCACTTCCGGGTTTCATTTCCGCATTTATAAGGTAAGGAGAGAGAGAGAGAGAGACCCCTGTTGACGCGAGTTTAGACAGACACAGACTTAACTCATTCACCGCCAGTTTAGGACTGCCAATATTTAGCACAGGCCAAAGATTTTCATAATTGTTGGTCATCTTTCAAGACCCACAGTAAATTATCTATTAGCACCAGAGTGATTTGCAATACCTCAAAATGAAGATGTACGTCTCTGGGTTCACCAGGAAAAAAAAGTGAGCTTTTAGCATGTTCTGTACTCTACTTATAGCCATTTATATACACCCTGTTTTCACCCAAAAGGTCTCTCTGAGAAAAGAAATTGCAGAAAATGGCATTTATGTACAGCACACAATATCAGGCAGAACTCGCTCTCAATTCTTTTATTTTGAACTGTATTGACATCAGACATGTAAATATTATTCATTATGACACAAATGACAATATATATATATATATATATATATATATATATATATATGAAGTGCTTTTTTTACATTCAACAATACAGTTTGCTCAATACAGTTTGAGTGAGTGTGCAGACAGACAGACAGACAGACAGACACACAGACAGACAGACAGACAGACAGACACACACAGACACAGACACACACACACACACACACACACACACACACACACACACACAGAGAGAGAGAGAGAGTTCTGTCCACAGCTGCTGCTAGATCGCACCTCCTTCCCCCTCCTTCCCCATCAGCGTTTTGCCTCCTCTGCTGCTCGTTTTCCTCCTCTCGTCACACACACACACACACACACACACACACACACACACACACACACACACACACACACACACACACACACACAGAGAGAGAGAGTTCTGTCCACAGCTGCTGCTAGATCGCACCTCCTTCCCCCTCCTTCCCCATCAGCGTTTTGCCTCCTCTGCTGCTCGTTGGCTGGGACGAATGCTGCGACACGACACAGGAACGGGTCCGCGGCTTGGCTTTGGGACCAGGCGCTGCTGGAACCGGATCGATCATGTTCGTCACGGGTTTGACTAGGCAATCCAGGTTCGCCCTGCAGCAAGGCAGCAGTGCAGCGCGCCGAGAGGCGTTTCAATGGCGTTTTTTCCTCTCTACAAGGAAGCGCGTTTCTCTGTTTTTCCTTCTTTCCTCCTTCTTTCTCGTTTCAAACAACAGCTGCGGTATGTGTTTGATAACGTGCTGTCGGCTTGACTTTGAGGTTAGGGACCTGTGTCTGTGTCACAGGCTGGGTAAGTGTTTGAACTAAGCGCTGCAGTAATAAAACCAAAAACACGTCAAACACGTCATTGGCGGGGAGGGCTATTTCTGATAACACGTCAAAGACGTCTTTGGCGGTGAATGAGTTAATAATCATCTAAGGGAGCAATCTCCGATTCACACGGCTTTGGTCTCAGCTACTATTATAGGTAAGATGTGATGCATCAATATTGTAATTATACTGTTTAATAACAATCGAAAAAGTTGCTCGTAGCTGCTTTAATCCAGAGTGATGTATACTTTAAAATGAAAATGGCAGGGAGCATGACGGACATGTGCTTTGTGTCGCTTCTCTGCCCATGCAGCACTAGCGTATTAAGATTATCGGGAGGATAATCACTTTGACGACCGGCCATACTCTGAACCGGTTTCGATTTTGGAGCGTCTCGCATATGCTCCCCAAACAAATGAATCTCACGGCAGTTTAACAAGCGTGTAAACAACGCGACTCTATAGCAAGATTGGCATGAACGTTGCATGAACGTTGCCATACGGCCGTGGTTCACCGATGCCTTTCGGGTCACCCTGTGGGGTGCTCACGGCAGCAAGGGCGGTTGAATTTGGCACTAGTGTGAGAGCTTGAGTTTGAAACGAAGTAAAATGTTAGGGTTGTACTACAACCCGGGTTTTACGAGTGAGAACGAGAGCTCTCACTACCCAGCCTTGCTGCGTCGATGCGTCGTTGGTTGCGTCGGATCTCAGCTGGCTGGAAGGATGAGTGGCGTACCCGGGGCTGACGGGGCGTGACGTAGTCACGTGGAACCACATCAGCCCCAGGGGGGCACCACGCCACCTACTGGTGGGTGGTCGGTTTCAATGAAAAGTAATTTTTCTGAGCAAAATGACAGTCTTCCATAGGGCTGCTTGCACAGCGAATAAGGCACTAGAGTGAGAGCTCTCGTTCTCACTCGTAAAACCCGGGTTGTAGTACAACCCTAACGTTTTATGAATAAGAGTGAATATTTAAAGAACAGGTATAGCGTCATTAAATTTGAAACCATAACCCAGGCCCCGCCCCATATACTATCACACTAAGCCTATTTAGATACTCTTAACTACTAGCTACATGGGACGGGTGTTACATTAAAATAAATGCGTCCGTTTCAAACAGTGTAATCGTCACTGCCCACATACTTCCATGCGTCGTTCACGTTGGTATCATGTTAAGCAATCCATTCACCAGTGGGCAAGTAGTCAAATGTATGAGTGTGTGTGTGGTTCTGCTCCGTTTCATGCGTATCCGTAAGCTTTCAGAGGACGGACAGAAAACGCACAAAATGAACGCAGAGTACAAACAGAAGGCTCTGTCTGTCTCCGTCTCCGTCTTTAACGTAGAGTATAATTGGGCCTTATGGCTGCTTATTCGCTTGTTATCTGAGAGAGTTCCCTGTGTCACTCTCTGTTCTCTTAAGAGGCCCGACACGGCAGGGAACTAAACTAAACTTTGTATTTGCATTTATTCTCTATCATCTGAGTGAGTTGGCAGACTTAAACTCACATCACAAATGACTGAAAAACAGGTAGGCCTACGCCATCCTGTTTTCCAGGAACGAGGAAGAGAATGACTGTTTTCTCTTGCGTCTATTTTTGAAGCCATTATTATTATTAATTTTATTTTGTGAGGTTTTAAACAGGTTTCAAGGCACCACATCATTAATCTCTACACATCGTTGATGATGTAAACTTCTGATTCAAGTATCCAAAAGGTAAACACCAAAAGTTACATCAACACCAGCTGCAGCCCCTTCACTCGCCTCGCTGTCTCATTTCCAGCCGGGCTGATCGGCCTCATGGACTGGGAACCTGTTGGGCCGTTTCATGTTCCCCGGGGGACCGTTTACACTGCTGCTCCTAACAGTGATGGATGGCTGTTTTTCTGTTCCTGTGTTGTGTCAACAAGAGGGAGAGAATAGGAGATCAGAGGAGTGAAAGGAAATGAACTGCTGAGGAGAGGAGATGAGATGAGAGGTCAACGTCAACCAACCTGGGCACTGGCGTGGCAAGCGGGGACTATTCACGCATCTAGAGGGAGACACAATGCTACTCTCTGCCTATGCTACACTGGAACAGTTGTATTGGACTGTGAAGACACGGATGTGTTTGTCCAAGCGGCATATGTCTCGCAACAACTCCAAGGTGATCTGCTGATTAAACACAAGCATGCGTTCATTCCTGTGCCATGCTCTCAGAAACGGTGGCAGAAATCATCATACCTCTCCATGTCATCACTGGCAGTGACCACCCCTCAGGGTTCTATGGGCATGGGGAGACGAGGGCGTTGGAGAAGGTGATGACTGATCCTGAGGCAAGAGAGCTTCTGGCACAAGTATCTGGAGTTAGAAGACAGAGTCAGAGCTGACATGAAGGCATTTTTTCATCTCCATTATCTATGGTGAGATAATGCAGATGTTACTGCGGGCAGGCCAGAGCTTCCAAGTGGCTCATGATTGCTCAGATGAGAGTATACTAGTAGCGATGATGAGACGGGTGAGTTAAGTTAAGTTAAGTTAAGTTATCCTTTATTTATCCCCATGGGGAAATTCATCCTCTGCATTTGACCCATCCTCTAGTAGGAACCTTCCTAGAACTAGGAGCAGTGGGCAGCCGCAGTGCAGCGCCCGGGGACCAACTCCAGTTATTTTGCCAGTGCCTTGGTCAGGGGTACTGACAGGAGTATTAACCCTAACATACATGTATTTTGGTGGTGGGAGGGAACCGGAGCACCCGGAGAAAACCCACACAAACACGGGGAGAACATGCAAACTCCACACAGAGAGGACCTGGGACGGATCGGGGTTCGAACCCGGGACCTTCTTGCTGTGAGGCAACAGTGCTAACCACTGAGCCACCGTGCCGTGCCTCCACCGAGTGTGGAGAATCAAAAGATTCAGATGAAGATTAGCGGCCCTAATCAATGTAAAGTTGCATATTCAGTTTAAATCCCATCTTAAATTCTTTGTTAGCCTTGTGTTATTTTGTAAAATACCTTGTACTGCCATGAAGTGGATATGATGTCCAAATGCCAGTGTATTCCAATAAATACCTTTATTATTTAATTACATTGTGAATTCATTCAGAAATCTCTGAGCTGAGAAATTATTGACCATAGCGAGCAAAGGTTAATTTCTCATGGCAGCCATCTTGGATTTGAAGGTAAAAAATATGACAAATCGTCAAAATGACTTCATGACATGTACTTTGCAGCATTGTAGGCCAAACCATTGAGAAGTTAATTTCCAACATAGCTAATGGTAGCCATTTTGGATTTAGGGCTCTCAAAAAAGTTGCCCGCATTTTCACGAAACACACGGGAGCTAAGTTTGTTTATTAATCTTCATAGATGGCAAATCCACTGAGAAACGAACCTCCGCTCTCCACGGTCACGGAATCACAAGCAATGACCCAACTAGACGTGTTTTTTAAAATGTTGTTCTGCAGTGATACTCGACCCGAGAGCCTCAGGCCGAGGCTCTAGAGCCACATGCGGCTCCTTTATGGGTAGTTGTGCCTCTTATAAGTCCTACTTTAAATAAATAAATAAATAAATAAATGAATAAATAAATGAATAAATAAATAAATGAATAAATGAATAAATGAATAAATGAATAAATGAATAAATGAATAAATGAATAAATAAATAAATAAATAAATAAATAAATAAATAAATAAATAAATAAATAAATAAATAAATAAATAAATTCATAAATTCATAAATTAATAAATAAATGCTGCTGCTGCTCTGGGCACCTTTCATCATCACGATCCACAGGCCCTGCCCACTTTTTCCTCAAACAACTTAATACGATCGGCTGTAAACACTTTGCGATCTCAGGAAATTAGCTCTGTAGCACTGAGAATAGTCCCCGGTAATGAAGAATTTATTCCAATTTGAATTTAATTTGGTAATAACTACAACAGCCTGGCGTTTCATGGTAACAGCGGTTTTTAAAATGGAAACTCTTTGTGAGCTGTATTTCAAGCTTTTTATCTTTCAGTTTGAGCCAATGACTTCTGAAGGGGGAACGTGGGAACGTGGGAACTCAGAAAGAAAGGGAGCAAATGCATTGTTGATTTTGCTATTTTTATAGGTTTTGTTGACGATGATAAATGTATTAAAAACACTGCTCATTTCATCACTGATCCGGCTGATTGATTTGGTGTTTGTATCATGTCAGCTTGTTAGCTAGCTAATCATGATATGTCACCTAAAGTATCGGAACATTTGGTATATTCAATACTGAAGTCTTTCACAAAAAAACCTTCACAACTAAAAATCTTGAAAAATCTTGAATCTTGAACTGTATTGAAGAAGTTAAGAGAGAGGAGGTAAACAGAGGGAGAGAGAGGTACACAGAGAGAGAGAGAATATAGAGAGGCGCAGGGAGAGCGAGAGGGGTAAAGAGAGAGCAAACCTTTCACCTGGGAACCATTAACCTGACAGCTGTGTTTCCAGGGGTAGGGGCTTTAGGGGTATGCAATGCTGTCATGTGTCCCCAATAAAAGGGTCCCCCCTCAGCCAGATGGTTCGCACTGATGGCTTTACCAGCTGTGGGTGAAATATGCATCGCTAATGTAACACAGGCACAAACTCGCTAGTTGTGTGTGTGTGTGCGTGTGTGTGTGTGTGTGTGCATACACTCTCTGCCTTGTACACACTCTCCCTCACAACTGCAAAGATTTAGACCTTTTTCCCTCTGCCACTTAATTACTCACTCACTGTATTGCACACACACACACACACACACACACACACACACACACACACACACGGCCTTGTGTATACTCTGTAATTCATATCGCTCAATTACTGACTTACTTAATTACAAATTCCAATTAACTCTCATTACTGTAATTTAGTTTTTTTACATTGTTTTTTTTGTAAGTTAGTAAATTTTAAATCACACTTTTGCAGCTTTTCCCATGAGCATTGCTTCAATTATTTTTTATTTATTTATTTTATTATTTCTTAATATACTTAGCATGGTAAAAAACATCCTAACGTGATCTCACATTCTGTTTTGCTCTACGTATCGGCATGGACTCCAATCCATCCACAGCAATTTCAGTGGGTGGGATTAGCCTACTTGTTTTGACAGACGACTCCTTCAGCCAATCAGCGTCAGCAAATCCAATCCAAATGAATGGCGAAAACATATTTTCCGCCAAGAAACTCGACTGGTGCTTACTGTTGTTCTTGATGTTATTGAATCTATTTCTGCTTAACTGCATTTAACTGTTTCTCTACCAACGTTAACGTTACTGCTCATTGCTTCGGGAGCCGGCGCCAGGGGCGGACTGGCCTTCGGGAGGGTCGGGAGGCCTCCCTATTCGATTCGATTTTTCCCCGTCCTTATTTTTTGTTTGCTCTAAGTGAAATGTTTTATGGTAACTCACAATTCAGTAGGTCACGGGTTGGCTTGGTTCCAGCCTTAAAACTCGTTGTATGAGGATTTTTTGAAATTATGGAGAAAATGAATGGGAAACTTGCTTCTGGGGCAAAAGATGTCACATGACTGTTCAGCTCTATTAACCTTTGTTTAAAAACAGTGGCCAAAAATAAATAAACTGAACTGAACTTGGGACAGTGAACTTAGTTAAAATTTCTAAATTGTGAACTGTGAACATGAACATTTTGATCTGTGTGAGCTGAACTTTGAGCTAGCTCCTGTGAAGTGTGGACTTGCACAACAAATTATGCCCGCGACTCCACAGATTGGGTTTAGGCATTGATAGGGGGTCTTATGGTTGGGGTCTGATGGAGGGCTTCGGGTTAGGCTCTCCAGGGGAGACCCAGGGGTCTTCAAGCCCCAAGCCCCTAACCCAAAACCAGGGAGAGAGAGTGCCCTCTTCCCAACTCATTCTGGACGATGAGCCCGATGGCTTTGCCTGAACCCACAGGTGCAGAGTGCTTTTTAGCGGTCCGCCCGGTGCGTTCTATAAAACACACAAGGCTCCGGGGCACGTTACCTCCAACGCACAAGGCGTGTGACAAAGCAGGGCTTTGAGTTCAGAGTGAGAACAGGCTGTACCAGGCTACACTTTATTATCCCCATGGGGAAGTTCATCCTCTGCATTTGACCCATCCTCTACTAGCAACCTTCATAGATCGGAGCAGTGGGCAGTCACAGTGCAGCGCCCGTGGACCAACTCCAGTTCTTTTGCCAGTGCCTTGTTCAGGGGCACTGACAGGAGTATTAACCCTAACATACATGTCTTCGACAGAAATGTCCGAAATCATACATTGATCAGTTGTGGTGCCACTAGTGTCTTTTGCTGTGGGCTTTTACTTCAAGTAACATTTCAGAAGTCAAGTGGGCATGGTGGCGCAGTGGTAGAACTGTCACCTAACAGCATGAAGGCCCTGGGTTCGATTCCCGCCTGGGACCCTGAGGGTGTGTGTCCCCTACTCCCATGTCCTCAGTGCCTCCTGCACATGTGGGGTCGTCGAACAGGGCCTTCCTTTGTGGAGTTTGCATGTTCTCCCTGTGCTCCCTGGGGTTTCCTCCAGATAGGAACCCCCCACAAAAAACAGAAGTCAACTCCCAATTGACTGTCTGCAGCAGCTCCTGATTTGACCCATCCCACTGACGTCACCGATTCAAGTGTTTTCTCTCTGATGTCCTGT